>NW_024400036.1:0-60184 GCF_905171765.1 Bufo bufo
AGCAGAGAACAGGCCACTGTCACATATTTAGGCCCAGGCACCCAGGCAGAGGAGAGAGGTCCCATAACAGAGATTCAGGCTTCATGTCAGCAGAGAATCAGTCTTCATGTCATAGCAGAGAATCAGGCTTCACGTCACCCACCACTGGAACAGGCCACTGTCACATATTTAGGCCCAGGCACCCAGACAGAGGAGAGAGGTCCCGTAACAGAGAATCTGGCTTCATGTCAGCACAGAATCAGTCTTCATGTCATAGCAGAGAATCAGGCTTCACGTCACCCACCACTGGAACAGGCCACTGTCACATATTTAGGCCCAGGCACCCAGACAGAGGAGAGAGGTCCCGTAACAGAGAATCAGGCTTCATGTCAGCACAGAATCAGTCTTCATGTCATAGCAGAGAATCAGGCTTCACGTCACCCACCACTGGAACAGGCCACTGTCACATATTTAGGCCCAGGCACCCAGACAGAGGAGAGAGGTCCCGTAACAGAGAATCTGGCTTCATGTCAGCACAGAATCAGTCTTCATGTCATAGCAGAGAATCAGGCTTCACGTCACCCACCACTGGAACAGGCCACTGTCACATATTTAGGCCCAGGCACCCAGACAGAGGAGAGAGGTCCCGTAACAGAGAATCTGGCTTCATGTCAGCACAGAATCAGTCTTCATGTCATAGCAGAGAATCAGGCTTCACGTCACCCACCACTGGAACAGGCCACTGTCACATATTTAGGCCCAGGCACCCAGACAGAGGAGAGAGGTCCCGTAACAGAGAATCAGGCTTCATGTCAGCACAGAATCAGTCTTCATGTCATAGCAGAGAATCAGGCTTCACGTCACCCACCACTGGAACAGGCCACTGTCACATATTTAGGCCCAGGCACCCAGACAGAGGAGAGAGGTCCCGTAACAGAGAATCTGGCTTCATGTCAGCACAGAATCAGTCTTCATGTCATAGCAGAGAATCAGGCTTCACGTCACCCACCACTGGAACAGGCCACTGTCACATATTTAGGCCCAGGCACCCAGACAGAGGAGAGAGGTCCCGTAACAGAGAATCAGGCTTCATGTCAGCACAGAATCAGTCTTCATGTCATAGCAGAGAATCAGGCTTCACGTCACCCACCACTGGAACAGGCCACTGTCACATATTTAGGCCCAGGCACCCAGACAGAGGAGAGAGGTCCCGTAACAGAGAATCTGGCTTCATGTCAGCACAGAATCAGTCTTCATGTCATAGCAGAGAATCAGGCTTCACGTCACCCACCACTGGAACAGGCCACTGTCACATATTTAGGCCCAGGCACCCAGGCAGAGGAGAGAGGTCCCGTAACAGAGATTCAGGCTTCATGTCAGCAGAGAATCAGTCTTCATGTCATAGCAGAGAATCAGGCTTCACGTCACCCACCACTGGAACAGGCCACTGTCACATATTTAGGCCCAGGCACCCAGACAGAGGAGAGAGGTCCCGTAACAGAGAATCTGGCTTCATGTCAGCACAGAATCAGTCTTCATGTCATAGCAGAGAATCAGGCTTCACGTCACCCACCACTGGAACAGGCCACTGTCACATATTTAGGCCAGGCACCCAGGCAGAGGAGAGAGGTTCCATAACAGAGATTCAGGCTTCATGTCAGCACAGAATCAGTCTTCATGTCATAGCAGAGAATCAGGCTTCACGTCACCCACCACTGGAACAGGCCACTGTCACATATTTAGGCCCAGGCACCCAGACAGAGGAGAGAGGTCCCGTAACAGAGAATCAGGCTTCATGTCAGCACAGAATCAGTCTTCATGTCATAGCAGAGAATCAGGCTTCACGTCACCCACCACTGGAACAGGCCACTGTCACATATTTAGGCCCAGGCACCCAGACAGAGGAGAGAAGTCCCGTAACAGAGAATCTGGCTTCATGTCAGCACAGAATCAGTCTTCATGTCATAGCAGAGAATCAGGCTTCACGTCACCCACCACTGGAACAGGCCACTGTCACACATTTAGGCCCTGGAACCCAGACAGAGGAGAGAGGTCCCGTAACAGAGAATCAGGCTTCATGTCAGCACAGAATCAGTCTTCATGTCATAGCAGAGAATCAGGCTTCACGTCACCCACCACTGGAACAGGCCACTGTCACACATTTAGGCCCTGGAACCCAGACAGAGGAGAGAGGTCCCGTAACAGAGAATCTGGCTTCATGTCAGCACAGAATCAGTCTTCATGTTATAGCAGAGAATCAGGCTTCACGTCACACACCACTGGAACAGGCCACTGTCACATATTTAGGCCCAGGCACCCAGGCAGAGGAGAGAGGTCCCGTAACAGAGAATCTCTCCTAATGTCAGCACAGAATGTCATAGCAGAGAATCACTGTCACATATTTAGGCCCAGGCACCCAGACAGAGGAGAGAAGTCCCGTAACAGAGAATCTGGCTTCATGTCAGCACAGAATCAGTCTTCATGTCATAGCAGAGAATCAGGCTTCACGTCACCCACCACTGGAACAGGCCACTGTCACACATTTAGGCCCTGGAACCCAGACAGAGGAGAGAGGTCCCGTAACAGAGAATCAGGCTTCATGTCAGCAGAGAATCAGTCTTCATGTCATAGCAGAGAATCAGGCTTCACGTCACCCACCACTGGAACAGGCCACTGTCACATATTTAGGCCCCGGCACCCAGACGAGGAGAGAGGTCCCGTAACAGAGAATCTGGCTTCATGTCAGCACAGAATCAGTCTTCATGTCATAGCAGAGAATCAGGCTTCACGTCACACACCACTGGAACAGGCCACTGTCACATATTTTGGCCCAGGCACCCAGGCAGAGGAGAGAGGTCCCATAACAGAGATCAGGCTTCATGTCAGCAGAGAATCAGTCTTCATGTCATAGCAGAGAATCAGGCTTCACGTCACCCACCACTGGAACAGGCCACTGTCACATATTTAGGCCCCGGCACCCAGACAGAGGAGAGAGGTCCCGTAACAGAGAATCTGGCTTCATGTCAGCACAGAATCAGTCTTCATGTCATAGCAGAGAATCAGGCTTCACGTCACCCACCACTGGAACAGGCCACTGTCACATATTTAGGCTTAGGCACCCAGGCAGAGGAGAGAGGTCCATAACAGAGATTCAGGCTTCATGTCAGCAGAGAATCAGTCTTCATGTCATAGCAGAGAATCAGGCTTCACGTCACCCACCACTGGAACAGGCCACTGTCACATATTTAGGCCCAGGCACCCAGACAGAGGAGAGAGGTCCCGTAACAGAGAATCTGGCTTCATGTCAGCACAGAATCAGTCTTCATGTCATAGCAGAGAATCAGGCTTCACGTCACCCACCACTGGAACAGGCCACTGTCACATATTTAGGCCCAGGCACCCAGGCAGAGGAGAGAGGTCCCATAACAGAGATTCAGGCTTCATGTCAGCAGAGAATCAGTCTTCATGTCATAGCAGAGAATCAGGCTTCACGTCACCCACCACTGGAACAGGCCACTGTCACATATTTAGGCCCAGGCACCCAGACAGAGGAGAGAGGTCCCGTAACAGAGAATCTCTCCAAATGTCAGCACAGAATCAGTCTTCATGTCATAGCAGAGAATCAGGCTTCATGTCACCCACCACTGGAACAGGCCACTGTCACATATTTAGGCTTAGGCACCCAGGCAGAGGAGAGAGGTCCCATAACAGAGATTCAGGCTTCATGTCAGCAGAGAATCAGTCTTCATGTCATAGCAGAGAATCAGGCTTCACGTCACCCACCACTGGAACAGGCCACTGTCACATATTTAGGCCCAGGCACCCAGACAGAGGAGAGAAGTCCCGTAACAGAGAATCTGGCTTCATGTCAGCACAGAATCAGTCTTCATGTCATAGCAGAGAATCAGGCTTCACGTCACCCACCACTGGAACAGGCCACTGTCACACATTTAGGCCCTGGAACCCAGACAGAGGAGAGAGGTCCCGTAACAGAGAATCAGGCTTCATGTCAGCACAGAATCAGTCTTCATGTCATAGCAGAGAATCAGGCTTCACGTCACCCACCACTGGAACAGGCCACTGTCACACATTTAGGCCCTGGAACCCAGACAGAGGAGAGAGGTCCCATAACAGAGAATCTGGCTTCATGTCAGCACAGAATCAGTCTTCATGTCATAGCAGAGAATCAGGCTTCACGTCACACACCACTGGAACAGGCCACTGTCACATATTTAGGCCCAGGCACCCAGACAGAGGAGAGAGGTCCCGTAACAGAGAATCTGGCTTCATGTCAGCACAGAATCAGTCTTCATGTCATAGCAGAGAATCAGGCTTCACGTCACCCACCACTGGAACAGGCCACTGTCACATATTTAGGCTTAGGCACCCAGGCAGAGGAGAGAGGGTCCATAACAGAGATTCAGGCTTCATGTCAGCAGAGAATCAGTCTTCATGTCATAGCAGAGAATCAGGCTTCACGTCACCCACCACTGGAACAGGCCACTGTCACATATTTAGGCCCAGGCACCCAGACAGAGGAGAGAGGTCCCGTAACAGAGAATCTGGCTTCATGTCAGCACAGAATCAGTCTTCATGTCATAGCAGAGAATCAGGCTTCACGTCACCCACCACTGGAACAGGCCACTGTCACATATTTAGGCCCAGGCACCCAGGCAGAGGAGAGAGGTCCCATAACAGAGATTCAGGCTTCATGTCAGCAGAGAATCAGTCTTCATGTCATAGCAGAGAATCAGGCTTCACGTCACCCACCACTGGAACAGGCCACTGTCACATATTTAGGCCCAGGCACCCAGACAGAGGAGAGAAGTCCCGTAACAGAGAATCTGGCTTCATGTCAGCACAGAATCAGTCTTCATGTCATAGCAGAGAATCAGGCTTCACGTCACCCACCACTGGAACAGGCCACTGTCACACATTTAGGCCCTGGAACCCAGACAGAGGAGAGAGGTCCCGTAACAGAGAATCAGGCTTCATGTCAGCACAGAATCAGTCTTCATGTCATAGCAGAGAATCAGGCTTCACGTCACCCACCACTGGAACAGGCCACTGTCACACATTTAGGCCCTGGAACCCAGACAGAGGAGAGAGGTCCCGTAACAGAGAATCTGGCTTCATGTCAGCACAGAATCAGTCTTCATGTTATAGCAGAGAATCAGGCTTCACGTCACACACCACTGGAACAGGCCACTGTCACATATTTAGGCCCAGGCACCCAGGCAGAGGAGAGAGGTCCCGTAACAGAGAATCTCTCCTAATGTCAGCACAGAATGTCATAGCAGAGAATCACTGTCACATATTTAGGCCCAGGCACCCAGACAGAGGAGAGAAGTCCCGTAACAGAGAATCTGGCTTCATGTCAGCACAGAATCAGTCTTCATGTCATAGCAGAGAATCAGGCTTCACGTCACCCACCACTGGAACAGGCCACTGTCACACATTTAGGCCCTGGAACCCAGACAGAGGAGAGAGGTCCCGTAACAGAGAATCAGGCTTCATGTCAGCAGAGAATCAGTCTTCATGTCATAGCAGAGAATCAGGCTTCACGTCACCCACCACTGGAACAGGCCACTGTCACATATTTAGGCCCCGGCACCCAGACAGAGGAGAGAGGTCCCGTAACAGAGAATCTGGCTTCATGTCAGCACAGAATCAGTCTTCATGTTATAGCAGAGAATCAGGCTTCACGTCACACACCACTGGAACAGGCCACTGTCACATATTTAGGCCCAGGCACCCAGGCAGAGGAGAGAGGTCCCGTAACAGAGAATCTCTCCTAATGTCAGCACAGAATGTCATAGCAGAGAATCACTGTCACATATTTAGGCCCAGGCACCCAGACAGAGGAGAGAAGTCCCGTAACAGAGATTCAGGCTTCATGTCAGCAGAGAATCAGTCTTCATGTCATAGCAGAGAATCAGGCTTCACGTCACCCACCACTGGAACAGGCCACTGTCACATATTTAGGCCCAGGCACCCAGACAGAGGAGAGAGGTCCCGTAACAGAGAATCTGGCTTCATGTCAGCACAGAATCAGTCTTCATGTCATAGCAGAGAATCAGGCTTCACGTCACCCACCACTGGAACAGGCCACTGTCACATATTTAGGCCTAGGCACCCAGGCAGAGGAGAGAGGTTCCATAACAGAGATTCAGGCTTCATGTCAGCAGAGAATCAGTCTTCATGTCATAGCAGAGAATCAGGCTTCACGTCACCCACCACTGGAACAGGCCACTGTCACATATTTAGGCCCAGGCACCCAGACAGAGGAGAGAGGTCCCGTAACAGAGAATCTGGCTTCATGTCAGCACAGAATCAGTCTTCATGTCATAGCAGAGAATCAGGCTTCACGTCACCCACCACTGGAACAGGCCACTGTCACATATTTAGGCCCAGGCACCCAGACAGAGGAGAGAGGTCCCGTAACAGAGAATCTGGCTTCATGTCAGCACAGAATCAGTCTTCATGTCATAGCAGAGAATCAGGCTTCACGTCACCCACCACTGGAACAGGCCACTGTCACATATTTAGGCCCTGGCACCCAGACAGAGGAGAGAGGTCCCGTAACAGAGAATCAGGCTTCATGTCAGCACAGAATCAGTCTTCATGTCATAGCAGAGAATCAGGCTTCACGTCACCCACCACTGGAACAGGCCACTGTCACACATTTAGGCCCTGGAACCCAGACAGAGGAGAGAGGTCCCGTAACAGAGAATCTGGCTTCATGTCAGCACAGAATCAGTCTTCATGTTATAGCAGAGAATCAGGCTTCACGTCACACACCACTGGAACAGGCCACTGTCACATATTTAGGCCCAGGCACCCAGGCAGAGGAGAGAGGTCCCGTAACAGAGAATCTCTCCTAATGTCAGCACAGAATGTCATAGCAGAGAATCACTGTCACATATTTAGGCCCAGGCACCCAGACAGAGGAGAGAAGTCCCGTAACAGAGAATCTGGCTTCATGTCAGCACAGAATCAGTCTTCATGTCATAGCAGAGAATCAGGCTTCACGTCACCCACCACTGGAACAGGCCACTGTCACACATTTAGGCCCTGGAACCCAGACAGAGGAGAGAGGTCCCGTAACAGAGAATCAGGCTTCATGTCAGCAGAGAATCAGTCTTCATGTCATAGCAGAGAATCAGGCTTCACGTCACCCACCACTGGAACAGGCCACTGTCACATATTTAGGCCCCGGCACCCAGACGGAGGAGAGAGGTCCCGTAACAGAGAATCTGGCTTCATGTCAGCACAGAATCAGTCTTCATGTCATAGCAGAGAATCAGGCTTCACGTCACACACCACTGGAACAGGCCACTGTCACATATTTTGGCCCAGGCACCCAGGCAGAGGAGAGAGGTCCCATAACAGAGATTTAGGCTTCATGTCAGCAGAGAATCAGTCTTCATGTCATAGCAGAGAATCAGGCTTCACGTCACCCACCACTGGAACAGGCCACTGTCACATATTTAGGCCCCGGCACCCAGACAGAGGAGAGAGGTCCCGTAACAGAGAATCTGGCTTCATGTCAGCACAGAATCAGTCTTCATGTCATAGCAGAGAATCAGGCTTCACGTCACCCACCACTGGAACAGGCCACTGTCACATATTTAGGCCTAGGCACCCAGGCAGAGGAGAGAGGTCCCGTAACAGAGAATCTGGCTTCATGTCAGCACAGAATCAGTCTTCATGTCATAGCAGAGAATCAGGCTTCACGTCACCCACCACTGGAACAGGCCACTGTCACATATTTAGGCCCAGGCACCCAGGCAGAGGAGAGAGGTCCCATAACAGAGATTCAGGCTTCATGTCAGCAGAGAATCAGTCTTCATGTCATAGCAGAGAATCAGGCTTCACGTCACCCACCACTGGAACAGGCCACTGTCACATATTTAGGCCCAGGCACCCAGACAGAGGAGAGAAGTCCCGTAACAGAGAATCTGGCTTCATGTCAGCACAGAATCAGTCTTCATGTCATAGCAGAGAATCAGGCTTCACGTCACCCACCACTGGAACAGGCCACTGTCACACATTTAGGCCCTGGAACCCAGACAGAGGAGAGAGGTCCCGTAACAGAGAATCAGGCTTCATGTCAGCACAGAATCAGTCTTCATGTCATAGCAGAGAATCAGGCTTCACGTCACCCACCACTGGAACAGGCCACTGTCACACATTTAGGCCCTGGAACCCAGACAGAGGAGAGAGGTCCCGTAACAGAGAATCTGGCTTCATGTCAGCACAGAATCAGTCTTCATGTTATAGCAGAGAATCAGGCTTCACGTCACACACCACTGGAACAGGCCACTGTCACATATTTAGGCCCAGGCACCCAGGCAGAGGAGAGAGGTCCCGTAACAGAGAATCTCTCCTAATGTCAGCACAGAATGTCATAGCAGAGAATCACTGTCACATATTTAGGCCCAGGCACCCAGACAGAGGAGAGAAGTCCCGTAACAGAGAATCTGGCTTCATGTCAGCACAGAATCAGTCTTCATGTCATAGCAGAGAATCAGGCTTCACGTCACCCACCACTGGAACAGGCCACTGTCACACATTTAGGCCCTGGAACCCAGACAGAGGAGAGAGGTCCCGTAACAGAGAATCAGGCTTCATGTCAGCAGAGAATCAGTCTTCATGTCATAGCAGAGAATCAGGCTTCACGTCACCCACCACTGGAACAGGCCACTGTCACATATTTAGGCCCCGGCACCCAGACGGAGGAGAGAGGTCCCGTAACAGAGAATCTGGCTTCATGTCAGCACAGAATCAGTCTTCATGTCATAGCAGAGAATCAGGCTTCACGTCACACACCACTGGAACAGGCCACTGTCACATATTTTGGCCCAGGCACCCAGGCAGAGGAGAGAGGTCCCATAACAGAGATTCAGGCTTCATGTCAGCAGAGAATCAGTCTTCATGTCATAGCAGAAAATCAGGCTTCACGTCACCCACCACTGGAACAGGCCACTGTCACATATTTAGGCCCCGGCACCCAGACAGAGGAGAGAGGTCCCGTAACAGAGAATCTGGCTTCATGTCAGCACAGAATCAGTCTTCATGACATAGCAGAGAATCAGGCTTCACGTCACCCACCACTGGAACAGGCCACTGTCACATATTTAGGCTTAGGCACCCAGGCAGAGGAGAGAGGTTCCATAACAGAGATTCAGGCTTCATGTCAGCAGAGAATCAGTCTTCATGTCATAGCAGAGAATCAGGCTTCACGTCACCCACCACTGGAACAGGCCACTGTCACATATTTAGGCCCAGGCACCCAGACAGAGGAGAGAGGTCCCGTAACAGAGAATCTGGCTTCATGTCAGCACAGAATCAGTCTTCATGTCATAGCAGAGAATCAGGCTTCACGTCACCCACCACTGGAACAGGCCACTGTCACATATTTAGGCCCAGGCACCCAGGCAGAGGAGAGAGGTCCCATAACAGAGATTCAGGCTTCATGTCAGCAGAGAATCAGTCTTCATGTCATAGCAGAGAATCAGGCTTCACGTCACCCACCACTGGAACAGGCCACTGTCACATATTTAGGCCCAGGCACCCAGACAGAGGAGAGAGGTCCCGTAACAGAGAATCTCTCCTAACGTCAGCACAGAATCAGTCTTCATGTCATAGCAGAGAATCAGGCTTCATGTCACCCACCACTGGAACAGGCCACTGTCACATATTTAGGCTTAGGCACCCAGGCAGAGGAGAGAGGTCCCATAACAGAGATTCAGGCTTCATGTCAGCAGAGAATCAGTCTTCATGTCATAGCAGAGAATCAGGCTTCACGTCACCCACCACTGGAACAGGCCACTGTCACATATTTAGGCCCAGGCACCCAGACAGAGGAGAGAAGTCCCGTAACAGAGAATCTGGCTTCATGTCAGCACAGAATCAGTCTTCATGTCATAGCAGAGAATCAGGCTTCACGTCACCCACCACTGGAACAGGCCACTGTCACACATTTAGGCCCTGGAACCCAGACAGAGGAGAGAGGTCCCGTAACAGAGAATCAGGCTTCATGTCAGCACAGAATCAGTCTTCATGTCATAGCAGAGAATCAGGCTTCACGTCACCCACCACTGGAACAGGCCACTGTCACACATTTAGGCCCTGGAACCCAGACAGAGGAGAGAGGTCCCATAACAGAGAATCTGGCTTCATGTCAGCACAGAATCAGTCTTCATGTTATAGCAGAGAATCAGGCTTCACGTCACACACCACTGGAACAGGCCACTGTCACACATTTAGGCCCAGGCACCCAGACAGAGGAGAGAGGTCCCGTAACAGAGAATCTGGCTTCATGTCAGCACAGAATCAGTCTTCATGTCATAGCAGAGAATCAGGCTTCACGTCACCCACCACTGGAACAGGCCACTGTCACATATTTAGGCTTAGGCACCCAGGCAGAGGAGAGAGGTTCCATAACAGAGATTCAGGCTTCATGTCAGCAGAGAATCAGTCTTCATGTCATAGCAGAGAATCAGGCTTCACGTCACCCACCACTGGAACAGGCCACTGTCACATATTTAGGCCCAGGCACCCAGACAGAGGAGAGAGGTCCCGTAACAGAGAATCTGGCTTCATGTCAGCACAGAATCAGTCTTCATGTCATAGCAGAGAATCAGGCTTCACGTCACCCACCACTGGAACAGGCCACTGTCACATATTTAGGCCCAGGCACCCAGGCAGAGGAGAGAGGTCCCATAACAGAGATTCAGGCTTCATGTCAGCAGAGAATCAGTCTTCATGTCATAGCAGAGAATCAGGCTTCACGTCACCCACCACTGGAACAGGCCACTGTCACATATTTAGGCCCAGGCACCCAGACAGAGGAGAGAAGTCCCGTAACAGAGAATCTGGCTTCATGTCAGCACAGAATCAGTCTTCATGTCATAGCAGAGAATCAGGCTTCACGTCACCCACCACTGGAACAGGCCACTGTCACACATTTAGGCCCTGGAACCCAGACAGAGGAGAGAGGTCCCGTAACAGAGAATCAGGCTTCATGTCAGCACAGAATCAGTCTTCATGTCATAGCAGAGAATCAGGCTTCACGTCACCCACCACTGGAACAGGCCACTGTCACACATTTAGGCCCTGGAACCCAGACAGAGGAGAGAGGTCCCGTAACAGAGAATCTGGCTTCATGTCAGCACAGAATCAGTCTTCATGTTATAGCAGAGAATCAGGCTTCACGTCACACACCACTGGAACAGGCCACTGTCACATATTTAGGCCCAGGCACCCAGACAGAGGAGAGAGGTCCCGTAACAGAGAATCTCTCCTAATGTCAGCACAGAATGTCATAGCAGAGAATCACTGTCACATATTTAGGCCCAGGCACCCAGACAGAGGAGAGAAGTCCCGTAACAGAGAATCTGGCTTCATGTCAGCACAGAATCAGTCTTCATGTCATAGCAGAGAATCAGGCTTCACGTCACCCACCACTGGAACAGGCCACTGTCACACATTTAGGCCCTGGAACCCAGACAGAGGAGAGAGGTCCCGTAACAGAGAATCAGGCTTCATGTCAGCAGAGAATCAGTCTTCATGTCATAGCAGAGAATCAGGCTTCACGTCACCCACCACTGGAACAGGCCACTGTCACATATTTAGGCCCCGGCACCCAGACGGAGGAGAGAGGTCCCGTAACAGAGAATCTGGCTTCATGTCAGCACAGAATCAGTCTTCATGTCATAGCAGAGAATCAGGCTTCACGTCACACACCACTGGAACAGGCCACTGTCACATATTTTGGCCCAGGCACCCAGGCAGAGGAGAGAGGTCCCATAACAGAGATTTAGGCTTCATGTCAGCAGAGAATCAGTCTTCATGTCATAGCAGAAAATCAGGCTTCACGTCACCCACCACTGGAACAGGCCACTGTCACATATTTAGGCCCCGGCACCCAGACAGAGGAGAGAGGTCCCGTAACAGAGAATCTGGCTTCATGTCAGCACAGAATCAGTCTTCATGACATAGCAGAGAATCAGGCTTCACGTCACCCACCACTGGAACAGGCCACTGTCACATATTTAGGCTTAGGCACCCAGGCAGAGGAGAGAGGTTCCATAACAGAGATTCAGGCTTCATGTCAGCAGAGAATCAGTCTTCATGTCATAGCAGAGAATCAGGCTTCACGTCACCCACCACTGGAACAGGCCACTGTCACATATTTAGGCCCAGGCACCCAGACAGAGGAGAGAGGTCCCGTAACAGAGAATCTGGCTTCATGTCAGCACAGAATCAGTCTTCATGTCATAGCAGAGAATCAGGCTTCACGTCACCCACCACTGGAACAGGCCACTGTCACATATTTAGGCTTAGGCACCCAGGCAGAGGAGAGAGGTTCCATAACAGAGATTCAGGCTTCATGTCAGCAGAGAATCAGTCTTCATGTCATAGCAGAGAATCAGGCTTCACGTCACCCACCACTGGAACAGGCCACTGTCACATATTTAGGCCCAGGCACCCAGACAGAGGAGAGAGGTCCCGTAACAGAGAATCTGGCTTCATGTCAGCACAGAATCAGTCTTCATGTCATAGCAGAGAATCAGGCTTCACGTCACCCACCACTGGAACAGGCCACTGTCACATATTTAGGCCCAGGCACCCAGGCAGAGGAGAGAGGTCCCATAACAGAGATTCAGGCTTCATGTCAGCAGAGAATCAGTCTTCATGTCATAGCAGAGAATCAGGCTTCACGTCACCCACCACTGGAACAGGCCACTGTCACATATTTAGGCCCAGGCACCCAGACAGAGGAGAGAAGTCCCGTAACAGAGAATCTGGCTTCATGTCAGCACAGAATCAGTCTTCATGTCATAGCAGAGAATCAGGCTTCACGTCACCCACCACTGGAACAGGCCACTGTCACACATTTAGGCCCTGGAACCCAGACAGAGGAGAGAGGTCCCGTAACAGAGAATCAGGCTTCATGTCAGCACAGAATCAGTCTTCATGTCATAGCAGAGAATCAGGCTTCACGTCACCCACCACTGGAACAGGCCACTGTCACACATTTAGGCCCTGGAACCCAGACAGAGGAGAGAGGTCCCGTAACAGAGAATCTGGCTTCATGTCAGCACAGAATCAGTCTTCATGTTATAGCAGAGAATCAGGCTTCACGTCACACACCACTGGAACAGGCCACTGTCACATATTTAGGCCCAGGCACCCAGGCAGAGGAGAGAGGTCCCGTAACAGAGAATCTCTCCTAATGTCAGCACAGAATGTCATAGCAGAGAATCACTGTCACATATTTAGGCCCAGGCACCCAGACAGAGGAGAGAAGTCCCGTAACAGAGAATCTGGCTTCATGTCAGCACAGAATCAGTCTTCATGTCATAGCAGAGAATCAGGCTTCACGTCACCCACCACTGGAACAGGCCACTGTCACACATTTAGGCCCTGGAACCCAGACAGAGGAGAGAGGTCCCGTAACAGAGAATCAGGCTTCATGTCAGCAGAGAATCAGTCTTCATGTCATAGCAGAGAATCAGGCTTCACGTCACCCACCACTGGAACAGGCCACTGTCACATATTTAGGCCCCGGCACCCAGACGGAGGAGAGAGGTCCCGTAACAGAGAATCTGGCTTCATGTCAGCACAGAATCAGTCTTCATGTCATAGCAGAGAATCAGGCTTCACGTCACACACCACTGGAACAGGCCACTGTCACATATTTTGGCCCAGGCACCCAGGCAGAGGAGAGAGGTCCCATAACAGAGATTTAGGCTTCATGTCAGCAGAGAATCAGTCTTCATGTCATAGCAGAAAATCAGGCTTCACGTCACCCACCACTGGAACAGGCCACTGTCACATATTTAGGCCCCGGCACCCAGACAGAGGAGAGAGGTCCCGTAACAGAGAATCTGGCTTCATGTCAGCACAGAATCAGTCTTCATGACATAGCAGAGAATCAGGCTTCACGTCACCCACCACTGGAACAGGCCACTGTCACATATTTAGGCTTAGGCACCCAGGCAGAGGAGAGAGGTCCCGTAACAGAGAATCTGGCTTCATGTCAGCACAGAATCAGTCTTCATGTCATAGCAGAGAATCAGGCTTCACGTCACCCACCACTGGAACAGGCCACTGTCACATATTTAGGCCCAGGCACCCAGGCAGAGGAGAGAGGTCCCATAACAGAGATTCAGGCTTCATGTCAGCAGAGAATCAGTCTTCATGTCATAGCAGAGAATCAGGCTTCACGTCACCCACCACTGGAACAGGCCACTGTCACATATTTAGGCCCAGGCACCCAGACAGAGGAGAGAAGTCCCGTAACAGAGAATCTGGCTTCATGTCAGCACAGAATCAGTCTTCATGTCATAGCAGAGAATCAGGCTTCACGTCACCCACCACTGGAACAGGCCACTGTCACACATTTAGGCCCTGGAACCCAGACAGAGGAGAGAGGTCCCGTAACAGAGAATCAGGCTTCATGTCAGCACAGAATCAGTCTTCATGTCATAGCAGAGAATCAGGCTTCACGTCACCCACCACTGGAACAGGCCACTGTCACACATTTAGGCCCTGGAACCCAGACAGAGGAGAGAGGTCCCGTAACAGAGAATCTGGCTTCATGTCAGCACAGAATCAGTCTTCATGTTATAGCAGAGAATTAGGCTTCACGTCACACACCACTGGAACAGGCCACTGTCACATATTTAGGCCCAGGCACCCAGGCAGAGGAGAGAGGTCCCGTAACAGAGAATCTCTCCTAATGTCAGCACAGAATGTCATAGCAGAGAATCACTGTCACATATTTAGGCCCAGGCACCCAGACAGAGGAGAGAAGTCCCGTAACAGAGAATCTGGCTTCATGTCAGCACAGAATCAGTCTTCATGTCATAGCAGAGAATCAGGCTTCACGTCACCCACCACTGGAACAGGCCACTGTCACACATTTAGGCCCTGGAACCCAGACAGAGGAGAGAGGTCCCGTAACAGAGAATCAGGCTTCATGTCAGCAGAGAATCAGTCTTCATGTCATAGCAGAGAATCAGGCTTCACGTCACCCACCACTGGAACAGGCCACTGTCACATATTTAGGCCCCGGCACCCAGACGGAGGAGAGAGGTCCCGTAACAGAGAATCTGGCTTCATGTCAGCACAGAATCAGTCTTCATGTCATAGCAGAGAATCAGGCTTCACGTCACACACCACTGGAACAGGCCACTGTCACATATTTTGGCCCAGGCACCCAGGCAGAGGAGAGAGGTCCCATAACAGAGATTTAGGCTTCATGTCAGCAGAGAATCAGTCTTCATGTCATAGCAGAAAATCAGGCTTCACGTCACCCACCACTGGAACAGGCCACTGTCACATATTTAGGCCCCGGCACCCAGACAGAGGAGAGAGGTCCCGTAACAGAGAATCTGGCTTCATGTCAGCACAGAATCAGTCTTCATGACATAGCAGAGAATCAGGCTTCACGTCACCCACCACTGGAACAGGCCACTGTCACATATTTAGGCTTAGGCACCCAGGCAGAGGAGAGAGGTTCCATAACAGAGATTCAGGCTTCATGTCAGCAGAGAATCAGTCTTCATGTCATAGCAGAGAATCAGGCTTCACGTCACCCACCACTGGAACAGGCCACTGTCACATATTTAGGCCCAGGCACCCAGACAGAGGAGAGAGGTCCCGTAACAGAGAATCTGGCTTCATGTCAGCACAGAATCAGTCTTCATGTCATAGCAGAGAATCAGGCTTCACGTCACCCACCACTGGAACAGGCCACTGTCACATATTTAGGCCCAGGCACCCAGGCAGAGGAGAGAGGTCCCATAACAGAGATTCAGGCTTCATGTCAGCAGAGAATCAGTCTTCATGTCATAGCAGAGAATCAGGCTTCACGTCACCCACCACTGGAACAGGCCACTGTCACATATTTAGGCCCAGGCACCCAGACAGAGGAGAGAGGTCCCGTAACAGAGAATCTGCTTCATGTCAGCACAGAATCAGTCTTCATGTCATAGCAGAGAATCAGGCTTCACGTCACCCACCACTGGAACAGGCCACTGTCACATATTTAGGCCTAGGCACCCAGGCAGAGGAGAGAGGTCCCATAACAGAGATTCAGGCTTCATGTCAGCAGAGAATCAGTCTTCATGTCATAGCAGAGAATCAGGCTTCACGTCACCCACCACTGGAACAGGCCACTGTCACATATTTAGGCCCAGGCACCCAGACAGAGGAGAGAAGTCCCGTAACAGAGAATCTGGCTTCATGTCAGCACAGAATCAGTCTTCATGTCATAGCAGAGAATCAGGCTTCACGTCACCCACCACTGGAACAGGCCACTGTCACACATTTAGGCCCTGGAACCCAGACAGAGGAGAGAGGTCCCGTAACAGAGAATCAGGCTTCATGTCAGCACAGAATCAGTCTTCATGTCATAGCAGAGAATCAGGCTTCACGTCACCCACCACTGGAACAGGCCACTGTCACACATTTAGGCCCTGGAACCCAGACAGAGGAGAGAGGTCCCATAACAGAGAATCTGGCTTCATGTCAGCACAGAATCAGTCTTCATGTTATAGCAGAGAATCAGGCTTCACGTCACACACCACTGGAACAGGCCACTGTCACATATTTAGGCCCAGGCACCCAGGCAGAGGAGAGAGGTCCCGTAACAGAGAATCTCTCCTAATGTCAGCACAGAATGTCATAGCAGAGAATCACTGTCACATATTTAGGCCCAGGCACCCAGACAGAGGAGAGAAGTCCCGTAACAGAGAATCTGGCTTCATGTCAGCACAGAATCAGTCTTCATGTCATAGCAGAGAATCAGGCTTCACGTCACCCACCACTGGAACAGGCCACTGTCACACATTTAGGCCCTGGAACCCAGACAGAGGAGAGAGGTCCCGTAACAGAGAATCAGGCTTCATGTCAGCAGAGAATCAGTCTTCATGTCATAGCAGAGAATCAGGCTTCACGTCACCCACCACTGGAACAGGCCACTGTCACATATTTAGGCCCCGGCACCCAGACGGAGGAGAGAGGTCCCGTAACAGAGAATCTGGCTTCATGTCAGCACAGAATCAGTCTTCATGTCATAGCAGAGAATCAGGCTTCACGTCACACACCACTGGAACAGGCCACTGTCACATATTTTGGCCCAGGCACCCAGGCAGAGGAGAGAGGTCCCATAACAGAGATTTAGGCTTCATGTCAGCAGAGAATCAGTCTTCATGTCATAGCAGAAAATCAGGCTTCACGTCACCCACCACTGGAACAGGCCACTGTCACATATTTAGGCCCCGGCACCCAGACAGAGGAGAGAGGTCCCGTAACAGAGAATCTGGCTTCATGTCAGCACAGAATCAGTCTTCATGACATAGCAGAGAATCAGGCTTCACGTCACCCACCACTGGAACAGGCCACTGTCACATATTTAGGCCCCGGCACCCAGACAGAGGAGAGAGGTCCCGTAACAGAGAATCTGGCTTCATGTCAGCACAGAATCAGTCTTCATGACATAGCAGAGAATCAGGCTTCACGTCACCCACCACTGGAACAGGCCACTGTCACATATTTAGGCTTAGGCACCCAGGCAGAGGAGAGAGGTTCCATAACAGAGATTCAGGCTTCATGTCAGCAGAGAATCAGTCTTCATGTCATAGCAGAGAATCAGGCTTCACGTCACCCACCACTGGAACAGGCCACTGTCACATATTTAGGCCCAGGCACCCAGACAGAGGAGAGAGGTCCCGTAACAGAGAATCTGGCTTCATGTCAGCACAGAATCAGTCTTCATGTCATAGCAGAGAATCAGGCTTCACGTCACCCACCACTGGAACAGGCCACTGTCACATATTTAGGCCCAGGCACCCAGGCAGAGGAGAGAGGTCCCATAACAGAGATTCAGGCTTCATGTCAGCAGAGAATCAGTCTTCATGTCATAGCAGAGAATCAGGCTTCACGTCACCCACCACTGGAACAGGCCACTGTCACATATTTAGGCCCAGGCACCCAGACAGAGGAGAGAGGTCCCGTAACAGAGAATCTCTCCTAATGTCAGCACAGAATCAGTCTTCATGTCATAGCAGAGAATCAGGCTTCATGTCACCCACCACTGGAACAGGCCACTGTCACATATTTAGGCTTAGGCACCCAGGCAGAGGAGAGAGGTCCCATAACAGAGATTCAGGCTTCATGTCAGCAGAGAATCAGTCTTCATGTCATAGCAGAGAATCAGGCTTCACGTCACCCACCACTGGAACAGGCCACTGTCACATATTTAGGCCCAGGCACCCAGACAGAGGAGAGAAGTCCCGTAACAGAGAATCTGGCTTCATGTCAGCACAGAATCAGTCTTCATGTCATAGCAGAGAATCAGGCTTCACGTCACCCACCACTGGAACAGGCCACTGTCACACATTTAGGCCCTGGAACCCAGACAGAGGAGAGAGGTCCCGTAACAGAGAATCAGGCTTCATGTCAGCACAGAATCAGTCTTCATGTCATAGCAGAGAATCAGGCTTCACGTCACCCACCACTGGAACAGGCCACTGTCACACATTTAGGCCCTGGAACCCAGACAGAGGAGAGAGGTCCCATAACAGAGAATCTGGCTTCATGTCAGCACAGAATCAGTCTTCATGTTATAGCAGAGAATCAGGCTTCACGTCACCCACCACTGGAACAGGCCACTGTCACATATTTAGGCCCCGGCACCCAGACGGAGGAGAGAGGTCCCGTAACAGAGAATCTGGCTTCATGTCAGCACAGAATCAGTCTTCATGTCATAGCAGAGAATCAGGCTTCACGTCACACACCACTGGAACAGGCCACTGTCACATATTTTGGCCCAGGCACCCAGGCAGAGGAGAGAGGTCCCATAACAGAGATTTAGGCTTCATGTCAGCAGAGAATCAGTCTTCATGTCATAGCAGAAAATCAGGCTTCACGTCACCCACCACTGGAACAGGCCACTGTCACATATTTAGGCCCCGGCACCCAGACAGAGGAGAGAGGTCCCGTAACAGAGAATCTGGCTTCATGTCAGCACAGAATCAGTCTTCATGACATAGCAGAGAATCAGGCTTCACGTCACCCACCACTGGAACAGGCCACTGTCACATATTTAGGCTTAGGCACCCAGGCAGAGGAGAGAGGTTCCATAACAGAGATTCAGGCTTCATGTCAGCAGAGAATCAGTCTTCATGTCATAGCAGAGAATCAGGCTTCACGTCACCCACCACTGGAACAGGCCACTGTCACATATTTAGGCCCAGGCACCCAGACAGAGGAGAGAGGTCCCGTAACAGAGAATCTGGCTTCATGTCAGCACAGAATCAGTCTTCATGTCATAGCAGAGAATCAGGCTTCACGTCACCCACCACTGGAACAGGCCACTGTCACATATTTAGGCCCAGGCACCCAGGCAGAGGAGAGAGGTCCCATAACAGAGATTCAGGCTTCATGTCAGCAGAGAATCAGTCTTCATGTCATAGCAGAGAATCAGGCTTCACGTCACCCACCACTGGAACAGGCCACTGTCACATATTTAGGCCCAGGCACCCAGACAGAGGAGAGAGGTCCCGTAACAGAGAATCTCTCCTAACGTCAGCACAGAATCAGTCTTCATGTCATAGCAGAGAATCAGGCTTCATGTCACCCACCACTGGAACAGGCCACTGTCACATATTTAGGCTTAGGCACCCAGGCAGAGGAGAGAGGTCCCATAACAGAGATTCAGGCTTCATGTCAGCAGAGAATCAGTCTTCATGTCATAGCAGAGAATCAGGCTTCACGTCACCCACCACTGGAACAGGCCACTGTCACATATTTAGGCCCAGGCACCCAGACAGAGGAGAGAAGTCCCGTAACAGAGAATCTGGCTTCATGTCAGCACAGAATCAGTCTTCATGTCATAGCAGAGAATCAGGCTTCACGTCACCCACCACTGGAACAGGCCACTGTCACACATTTAGGCCCTGGAACCCAGACAGAGGAGAGAGGTCCCGTAACAGAGAATCAGGCTTCATGTCAGCACAGAATCAGTCTTCATGTCATAGCAGAGAATCAGGCTTCACGTCACCCACCACTGGAACAGGCCACTGTCACACATTTAGGCCCTGGAACCCAGACAGAGGAGAGAGGTCCCATAACAGAGAATCTGGCTTCATGTCAGCACAGAATCAGTCTTCATGTTATAGCAGAGAATCAGGCTTCACGTCACACACCACTGGAACAGGCCACTGTCACATATTTAGGCCCAGGCACCCAGGCAGAGGAGAGAGGTCCCGTAACAGAGAATCTCTCCTAATGTCAGCACAGAATGTCATAGCAGAGAATCACTGTCACATATTTAGGCCCAGGCACCCAGACAGAGGAGAGAAGTCCCGTAACAGAGAATCTGGCTTCATGTCAGCACAGAATCAGTCTTCATGTCATAGCAGAGAATCAGGCTTCACGTCACCCACCACTGGAACAGGCCACTGTCACACATTTAGGCCCTGGAACCCAGACAGAGGAGAGAGGTCCCGTAACAGAGAATCAGGCTTCATGTCAGCAGAGAATCAGTCTTCATGTCATAGCAGAGAATCAGGCTTCACGTCACCCACCACTGGAACAGGCCACTGTCACATATTTAGGCCCCGGCACCCAGACGGAGGAGAGAGGTCCCGTAACAGAGAATCTGGCTTCATGTCAGCACAGAATCAGTCTTCATGTCATAGCAGAGAATCAGGCTTCACGTCACACACCACTGGAACAGGCCACTGTCACATATTTTGGCCCAGGCACCCAGGCAGAGGAGAGAGGTCCCATAACAGAGATTTAGGCTTCATGTCAGCAGAGAATCAGTCTTCATGTCATAGCAGAAAATCAGGCTTCACGTCACCCACCACTGGAACAGGCCACTGTCACATATTTAGGCCCCGGCACCCAGACAGAGGAGAGAGGTCCCGTAACAGAGAATCTGGCTTCATGTCAGCACAGAATCAGTCTTCATGACATAGCAGAGAATCAGGCTTCACGTCACCCACCACTGGAACAGGCCACTGTCACATATTTAGGCCCAGGCACCCAGGCAGAGGAGAGAGGTCCCATAACAGAGATTCAGGCTTCATGTCAGCAGAGAATCAGTCTTCATGTCATAGCAGAGAATCAGGATTCACGTCACCCACCACTGGAACAGGCCACTGTAACATATTTAGGCCCAGGCACACAGACAGAGGAGAGAGGTCCCGTAACAGAGAATCTGGCTTCATGTCAGCACAGAATCAGTCTTCATGTCATAGCAGAGAATCAGGCTTCACGTCACCCACCACTGGAACAGGCCACTGTCACACATTTATGTAAAATATATAGAACCGCGGCACTCGAATTAAGTAGTTAATTATTTATTTATTTATCCATCCACAAGATTAGGACTTAAGGCCAACGTTTCGGTCTCATCCCGAGACCTTGTTCACGGCCTGAAATAAGACAATAATTGTAATACATATATTGTATACTTGCTATGCATGGATATATATATAGAATACCTATAATTGTGTTAGAGTACATTGATATAGAAATCCACAATGCATATAATAATAATAATAATAATAAAGCAAAATAATGCTGAGTAGAGAGGAAGTAGTCAGTGACAATGCTTGGACATCATATACCAGAGGGGATTAGTGAAGATACAGGTCAAATACAGAATCAGATGTAGAATCAAATGCAGAGTAACACAAAGGTCAGGAGATTCCTGGATTATGATAGGAACCTGTAAAGGAATGTATCTTTATGTTGGAATGGGTTAATCTTAAGGGGGAACTCTATATCTTTGTGTATATATATATATAGGTATATCGACATTCGTATGCCGGAAGAAGCCACAAGTTGGTTGGTTGAAGCATAGTACAGTAATGAGTGGGTGATCCAGGGAGGTGCCAAATTTGACTATATAGTAGGTAGTAGATCCTGGTATAGTCGCGTTGTACCCAGTGTAGAGGTTAAGTGAGAGCCCAAGGTGAAGCTAAATATAAGCACATCTATAAACACATCTGTAGAACCATACCTGTAGGAAAGAAACGTCTGGTGTGGAGGATGGCTTGGCTCTAATGGGACGTCTCACGAGGAGTCAAATTGAGGCGTTCGGCGTGGATCGCCGTTCGTCTGACGTCATCGCGCCAGTGCGCGTGACGTCGCCGGACGTGTGTCGCGTCATCGCGCATGCGCAGTGGCGCAAATGTGGCGATTAAGGGCATGGGCACTCGATGTAGTAGCTAGAATGGGGATGTGAACAGGAAGCTAAAGGAGGCATGTGATTTCAATAGCCACTAGAAGTCATGAGCTATAAGGGGACCAGTATATAGTAATTTGGCACCTTTGGGACAATGTTGGCTGCAAGGCAAAAAATATGGATATATCTATATAAGACTGACAAAATACTATACGGTTATATAAGATTCTATACTATGTGGAAACACATACCACCTGTAGATGTGCTGTGGGGGTCATTTTGTCTGAAAAAAGTGAAGGAAAAGAAAGAATATTAATAATAATATTGAATGTCACATAAGGATATAATTTATAACGTTAACTTCAACACTAGGTCCGCATCAATCTAGGTAGCATATTCGAGGTCAATACCTATACAACATATAAAAAATCATTTGATCAACTGTTACATGTGAGGCAGGGAGCATAATATAGGTCATAAATTATGACACACAAAAGTCAAAATCCCTGTTTAGTCCATTCGGTGATAAAGTGTTCAATTCAAAAATCCAGAAGGATTCACGTTGTTTTAAGCGTGCAACCCGATTGCCTCCTCTCCTTGCCAGCGGTACATGTTCCAGTACTTGATATTGAAGTTGATTAATGTGGTGTTTCGCAGAAATAAAATGGTACGGAATAGGGAGTTCAGTTTTATGGCATCGGATGTCAGATTTATGTTTTGAGATACGGTCCCGCACATTCTGCGTGGTCTCGCCTACATAAGCTAGTCCGCATGGACACTTAATGAGATAAACTACATAGGAAGAGCTGCAGGTGAAGAAATCCCTAGAGTGGTACACCTTGCCTGAGTGTGGGTGTATAATTCTGTTGCCTCTTATTGCATTAGTGCATTGGGCGCAACCAAGGCAGGGGTATGTACCTGTTTTTTTAGGTGCTAGAGTAGTTTGTCTCAATCTCGGTGTAAGTGGGCCTATGTCGGCACGCACTAGTTTATCTTTCAAATTAGCCGGTCTCTTGTAGCACATGCGGACGGGTTGTTGAAATTCAGTAACAGTTGGATATGACTGATGTAGAATCGGCCAGTGTTTTTTAACTATGGACTGAATTTTAGGTGCAATCGGATGGTATGTCAATACCAAAGGTACCCGAGGTTGGGATGGCAATTTGGGTGGGACAGGGGAACTGGATTGGATCAGGGAAAGTTCCTGTTGAAGAAGTGTGTTAGGGTAACCTCTCTCACGGAATTTATGTGCCATTTCGGTCAATCGCTGTTTTTTTAGCACAGGATCCTCAACAATTCTTGCTACTCTTTTGAACTGAGAACGTGGAAGTGAATTTTTGGTATTTTTAGGGTGACAGCTGGAGTAGTGGAGTAAGGTGTTGCGATCCGTGGGTTTTCTATGTAAATCCGTTGTGAGTGTGCCCTTCTGTGTTTTAATGACTACAGTGTCCAAGAAGCTGATAGATTCTAAGTCAATGTGGGAGGTAAAGGTCAAATCCGGGTCTTGTCTGTTAGTGTAGTTAAAGAAATCTGAGAATGATGTGGTATCCCCGTTCCAGATGCAGAAAATATCGTCAATATATCGATACCACGTACTGACGTGTGTTTTGAAAAGTGGATGGGAATAGACAAAATCCTCCTCAAACTTGGCCATGAAGGTATTTGCATATGGCGGCGCTACGTTTGCCCCCATAGCGGTCCCCCGTTTCTGAACGTAGTAATCGTCCCCAAACATAAAATAGTTATTTTGTAATACATATTTAAGTAGTGTTACACAAAAGCATTGTGCTTCCGGGGAGTAATTTGACGTGGCCAAAAGTGATGAAACAGCCTGGACTCCCCTGTCATGAGAGATAGAGGTGTACAGGCTGTTAACATCAAGTGTAACCAGAAGGGACTCGGGGCCAATGTTAGTCAGGTTGGAAATGATTGACAGAAAGTGACTTGTGTCCAATAGGAAGGATCGAGTTTGTTTCACTAACGGGGTAAGTATTTTTTCCAAAAAGATTGAGATTGGAGATAGAATAGAGTCAGTCGAGGCTACGATTGGTCTGCCTGGGGGATTCGTAAGATTTTTATGAATTTTAGGCAGTATATAGAAGACAGGAGTGACTGCGTTGTCATTTGTGAGGAAAGTATATGTTGCTTTATCAATGGTGCCTACAGATAGATGATGGTCAAGTAATGCGCTAACATCTTTCTTTATTCGGAAAATGGGGTTGCAGACTACCTTTTCGTAGGTAGATGTATCAGTTAGCTGTCGAGTAATTTCAGATATGTAGGCTGAGGTGTCCATCACGACAATTGCCCCACCTTTGTCAGCCGGTTTAATAGTAATCGTGTTATCTTCTCTCAATAGATTAAGTGCTATATGTTCCTCACTCTTCAAATTGCGGGGGATATGTATATTCCTATTCTTAAGTTGTTTGATATTTTTATTAATGTCTTGCTGTACTAAGTTAATAAAGGCCTCTGCCGCATGATAGTGTTTCGGGGGCATAAAATTACTTTTGTTTGATAGGTTGAGTGAAGTAATAGAGAGTTCTGTAGTATTCTGGGTGATGGGTGATGGCCCAGAGACTGGTAATTGAGAGAAATGGGTTTTAAGTCGAATGGACCTATAGAACCTTTGCAACTCTTGTTCTAAAGGAAAGTAGCGTAGAGTACCGTATGGACAGAAGGATAGACCTTTTGAGAGTACGGTAAGTTCAGCGGGTGATAGTGTTCGTGAGGAAATGTTCACAACGGTATTCATACCTGTGAGCGTGTCTGTATTCCCGTCTGAATTGGATCGGCGTTGGCCCCTTCCTCGGCGTGTGCGGCGGGTCGTCGTCTCCCCGGTCTGTATCCGCGTTTTTGAAAAAAACGTTGGTTTCGGTATCCAGCAGATCGATCGCTTCCCGAGGAGGAGGATGCGTAGCCCGTGTAAGAAGTGAAGTCGTTGCCCTTTGAGGTAGTTTGCCATTGCCAGCGGTATACTCTTTGAAGTTGGTAGTCTTCAGTGTCACGAAAGAATTTGTTGCGTTTGCTGTTCTCCAAAAATTTCCGGTGTTCGTCCAGAATCTTCTCTGTTTAAGTTCGGTCCATTCTTCGAGTGGGACAGTGGATATCAGTTGGGTTTCAATTGCCGTCAGCTTCTCCTTGGATTCGCTAATTGACTTCTGAAGGAACTCGATGCTCAGGACTATGATGTCGAGAGAGCACTTGTTAATAATTGATTCAAATTGTTCGCAGTAGTCACTGTTAGAAGGGAAGAGGGTAGGGCGAAGGTGAACTCGAAGGCCCCTTGGGATCTTCTTCTGTCTGTGATACTCTGCAAGCGTCGTACAGTGTAATTCCGCCGAGATGAGTTTTTTGGATTCTCGTTCCCAATCTCGGCTTCGGAACTCACTAGGTGGTATATGTAAGAAACTACTGGATGTATTCACTTGGGAAACAATCTCCTCTGCTACTGTATTATCATAAGAGAATGTAGTGGAAGACATCTGGGAGGGTGCTCAGTCACAAAATTATATTCAATGAAAAGGTTGTTTGGACGGCACTCCTATAGCGATGGTCCGGTGCTCAGCGGGATGACAGTCAATATGTAAAATATATAGAACCGCGGCACTCGAATTAAGTAGTTAATTATTTATTTATTTATCCATCCACAAGATTAGGACTTAAGGCCAACGTTTCGGTCTCATCCCGAGACCTTGTTCACGGCCTGAAATAAGACAATAATTGTAATACATATATTGTATACTTGCTATGCATGGATATATATATAGAATACCTATAATTGTGTTAGAGTACATTGATATAGAAATCCACAATGCATATAATAATAATAATAATAAAGCAAAATAATGCTGAGTAGAGAGGAAGTAGTCAGTGACAATGCTTGGACATCATATACCAGAGGGGATTAGTGAAGATACAGGTCAAATACAGAATCAGATGTAGAATCAAATGCAGAGTAACACAAAGGTCAGGAGATTCCTGGATTATGATAGGAACCTGTAAAGGAATGTATCTTTATGTTAGAATGGGTTAATCTTAAGGGGGAACTCTATATCTATGTGTAAGTATATATATAGGTATATCGACATTTGTATGCCGGAAGAAGCCACAAGTTGGTTGGTTGAAGCATAGTACAGTAATGAGTGGGTGATCCAGGGAGGTGCCAAATTTGACTATATAGTAGGTAGTAGATCCTGGTATAGTCGCGTTGTGCCCAGTGGAGAGGTTAAGTGAGAGCCCAAGGTGAAGCTAAATATAAGCACATCTATAAACACATCTGTAGAACCATACCTGTAGGAAAGAAACGTCTGGTGTGGAGGATGGCTTGGCTCTAATGGGACGTCTCACGAGGAGTCAAATTGAGGCGTTCGGCGTGGATCGCCGTTCGTCTGACGTCATCGCGCCAGTGCGCGTGACGTCGCCGGACGTGTGTCGCGTCATCGCGCATGCGCAGTGGCGCAAATGTGGCGATTAAGGGCATGGGCACTCGATGTAGTAGCTAGAATGGGGATGTGAACAGGAAGCTAAAGGAGGCATGTGATTTCAATAGCCACTAGAAGTCATGAGCTATAAGGGGACTAGTATATAGTAATTTGGCACCTTTGGGACAATGTTGGCTGCAAGGCAAAAAATATGGATATATCTATATAAGACTGACAAAATACTATACGGTTATATAAGATTCTATACTATGTGGAAACACATACCACCTGTAGATGTGCTGTGGGGGTCATTTTGTCTGAAAAAAGTGAAGGAAAAGAAAGAATATTAATAATAATATTGAATGTCACATAAGGATATAATTTATAACGTTAACTTCAACACTAGGTCCGCATCAATCTAGGTAGCATATTCGAGGTCAATACCTATACAACATATAAAAAATCATTTGATCAACTGTTACATGTGAGGCAGGGAGCATAATATAGGTCATAAATTATGACACACAAAAGTCAAAATCCCTGTTTAGTCCATTCGGTGATAAAGTGTTCAATTCAAAAATCCAGAAGGATTCACGTTGTTTTAAGCGTGCAACCCGATTGCCTCCTCTCCTTGCCAGCGGTACATGTTCCAGTACTTGATATTGAAGTTGATTAATGTGGTGTTTCGCAGAAATGAAATGGTACGGAATAGGGAGTTCAGTTTTATGGCATCGGATGTCAGATTTATGTTTTGAGATACGGTCCCGCACTGATTCTACATCTGATTCTGTATTTGACCTGTATCTTCACTAATCCCCTCTGGTATATGATGTCCAAGCATTGTCACTGACTACTTCCTCTCTACTCAGCATTATTTTGCTTTATTATTATTATTATTATATGCATTGTGGATTTCTATATCAATGTACTCTAACACAATTATAGGTATTCTATATATATATCCATGCATAGCAAGTATACAATATATGTATTACAATTATTGTCTTATTTCAGGCCGTGAACAAGGTCTCGGGATGAGACCGAAACGTTGGCCTTAAGTCCTAATCTTGTGGATGGATAAATAAATAAATAATTAACTACTTAATTCGAGTGCCGCGGTTCTATATATTTTACATATTGACTGTCATACCGCTGAGCACCGGACCATCGCTATAGGAGTGCCGTCCAAACAACCTTTTCATTGAATATAATTTTGTGACTGAGCACCCTCCCAGATGTCTTCCACTACATTCTCTTATGATAATACAGTAGCAGAGGAGATTGTTTCCCAAGTGAATACATCCAGTATTTTCTTACATATACCACCTAGTGAGTTCCGAAGCCGAGATTGGGAACGAGAATCCAAAAAACTCATCTCGGCGGAATTACACTGTACGACGCTTGCAGAGTATCACAGACAGAAGAAGATCCCAAGGGGCCTTCGAGTTAACCTTCGCCCTACCCTCTTCCCTTCTAACAGTGACTACTGCGAAAAATTTGAATCAATTATTAACAAGTGCTCTCTCGACATCATAGTCCTGAGCATCGAGTTCCTTCAGAAGTCAATTAGCGAATCCAAGGAGAAGCTGACGGCAATTGAAACCCAACTGATATCCACTGTCCCACTCGAAGAATGGACCGAACTTAAATCCAAAACAGAGAAGATTCTGGACGAACACCGGAAATTTTTGGAGAACAGCAAACGCAACAAATTCTTTCGTGACACTGAAGACTACCAACTTCAAAGAGTATACCGCTGGCAATGGCAAACTACCTCAAAGGGCAACGACTTCACTTCTTACACGGGCTACGCATCCTCCTCCTCGGGAAGCGATCGATCTGCTGGATACCGAAACCAACGTTTTTTTCAAAAACGCGGATACAGACCGGGGAGACGACGACCCGCCGCACACGCCGAGGAAGGGGCCAACGCCGATCCAATTCAGACGGGAATACAGACACGCTCACAGGTATGAATACCGTTGTGAACATTTCCTCACGAACACTATCACCCGCTGAACTTACCGTACTCTCAAAAGGTCTATCCTTCTGTCCATACGGTACTCTACGCTACTTTCCTTTAGAACAAGAGTTGCAAAGGTTCTATAGGTCCATTCGACTTAAAACCCATTTCTCTCAATTACCAGTCTCTGGGCCATCACCCATCACCCAGAATACTACAGAACTCTCTATTACTTCACTCAACCTATCAAACAAAAGTAATTTTATGCCCCCGAAACACTATCATGCGGCAGAGGCCTTTATTAACTTAGTACAGCAAGACATTAATAAAAATATCAAACAACTTAAGAATAGGAATATACATATCCCCCGCAATTTGAAGAGTGAGGAACATATAGCACTTAATCTATTGAGAGAAGATAACACGATTACTATTAAACCGGCTGACAAAGGTGGGGCAATTGTCGTGATGGACACCTCAGCCTACATATCTGAAATTACTCGACAGCTAACTGATACATCTACCTACGAAAAGGTAGTCTGCAACCCCATTTTCCGAATAAAGAAAGATGTTAGCGCATTACTTGACCATCATCTATCTGTAGGCACCATTGATAAAGCAACATATACTTTCCTCACAAATGACAACGCAGTCACTCCTGTCTTCTATATACTGCCTAAAATTCATAAAAATCTTACGAATCCCCCAGGCAGACCAATCGTAGCCTCGACTGACTCTATTCTATCTCCAATCTCAATCTTTTTGGAAAAAATACTTACCCCGTTAGTGAAACAAACTCGATCCTTCCTATTGGACACAAGTCACTTTCTGTCAATCATTTCCAACCTGACTAACATTGGCCCCGAGTCCCTTCTGGTTACACTTGATGTTAACAGCCTGTACACCTCTATCTCTCATGACAGGGGAGTCCAGGCTGTTTCATCACTTTTGGCCACGTCAAATTACTCCCCGGAAGCACAATGCTTTTGTGTAACACTACTTAAATATGTATTACAAAATAACTATTTTATGTTTGGGGACGATTACTACGTTCAGAAACGGGGGACCGCTATGGGGGCAAACGTAGCGCCGCCATATGCAAATACCTTCATGGCCAAGTTTGAGGAGGATTTTGTCTATTCCCATCCACTTTTCAAAACACACGTCAGTACGTGGTATCGATATATTGACGATATTTTCTGCATCTGGAACGGGGATACCACATCATTCTCAGATTTCTTTAACTACACTAACAGACAAGACCCGGATTTGACCTTTACCTCCCACATTGACTTAGAATCTATCAGCTTCTTGGACACTGTAGTCATTAAAACACAGAAGGGCACACTCACAACGGATTTACATAGAAAACCCACGGATCGCAACACCTTACTCCACTACTCCAGCTGTCACCCTAAAAATACCAAAAATTCACTTCCACGTTCTCAGTTCAAAAGAGTAGCAAGAATTGTTGAGGATCCTGTGCTAAAAAAACAGCGATTGACCGAAATGGCACATAAATTCCGTGAGAGAGGTTACCCTAACACACTTCTTCAACAGGAACTTTCCCTGATCCAATCCAGTTCCCCTGTCCCACCCAAATTGCCATCCCAACCTCGGGTACCTTTGGTATTGACATACCATCCGATTGCACCTAAAATTCAGTCCATAGTTAAAAAACACTGGCCGATTCTACATCAGTCATATCCAACTGTTACTGAATTTCAACAACCCGTCCGCATGTGCTACAAGAGACCGGCTAATTTGAAAGATAAACTAGTGCGTGCCGACATAGGCCCACTTACACCGAGATTGAGACAAACTACTCTAGCACCTAAAAAAACAGGTACATACCCCTGCCTTGGTTGCGCCCAATGCACTAATGTAATAAGAGGCAACAGAATTATACACCCACACTCAGGCAAGGTGTACCACTCTAGGGATTTCTTCACCTGCAGCTCTTCCTATGTAGTTTATCTCATTAAGTGTCCATGCGGACTAGCTTATGTAGGCGAGACCACGCAGAATGTGCGGGACCGTATCTCAAAACATAAATCTGACATCCGATGCCATAAAACTGAACTCCCTATTCCGTACCATTTCATTTCTGCGAAACACCACATTAATCAACTTCAATATCAAGTACTGGAATATGTACCGCTGGCAAGGAGAGGAGGCAATCGGGTTGCACGCTTAAAACAACGTGAATCCTTCTGGATTTTTGAATTGAACACTTTATCACCGAATGGACTAAACAGGGATTTTGACTTTTGTGTGTCATAATTTATGACCTATATTATGCTCCCTGCCTCACATGTAACAGTTGATCAAATGATTTTTTATATGTTGTATAGGTATTGACCTCGAATATGCTACCTAGATTGATGCGGACCTAGTGTTGAAGTTAACGTTATAAATTATATCCTTATGTGACATTCAATATTATTATTAATATTCTTTCTTTTCCTTCACTTTTTTCAGACAAAATGACCCCCACAGCACATCTACAGGTGGTATGTGTTTCCACATAGTATAGAATCTTATATAACCGTATAGTATTTTGTCAGTCTTATATAGATATATCCATATTTTTTGCCTTGCAGCCAACATTGTCCCAAAGGTGCCAAATTACTATATACTAGTCCCCTTATAGCTCATGACTTCTAGTGGCTATTGAAATCACATGCCTCCTTTAGCTTCCTGTTCACATCCCCATTCTAGCTACTACATCGAGTGCCCATGCCCTTAATCGCCACATTTGCGCCACTGCGCATGCGCGATGACGCGACACGTCCGGCGACGTCACGCGCACTGGCGCGATGACGTCAGACGAACGGCGATCCACGCCGAACGCCTCAATTTGACTCCTCGTGAGACGTCCCATTAGAGCCAAGCCATCCTCCACACCAGACGTTTCTTTCCTACAGGTATGGTTCTACAGATGTGTTTATAGATGTGCTTATATTTAGCTTCACCTTGGGCTCTCACTTAACCTCTACACTGGGCACAACGCGACTATACCAGGATCTACTACCTACTATATAGTCAAATTTGGCACCTCCCTGGATCACCCACTCATTACTGTACTATGCTTCAACCAACCAACTTGTGGCTTCTTCCGGCATACGAATGTCGATATACCTATATATATACTTACACATAGATATAGAGTTCCCCCTTAAGATTAACCCATTCTAACATAAAGATACATTCCTTTACAGGTTCCTATCATAATCCAGGAATCTCCTGACCTTTGTGTTACTCTGCATTTGATTCTACATCTGATTCTGTATTTGACCTGTATCTTCACTAATCCCCTCTGGTATATGATGTCCAAGCATTGTCACTGACTACTTCCTCTCTACTCAGCATTATTTTGCTTTATTATTATTATTATATGCATTGTGGATTTCTATATCAATGTACTCTAACACAATTATAGGTATTCTATATATATATCCATGCATAGCAAGTATACAATATATGTATTACAATTATTGTCTTATTTCAGGCCGTGAACAAGGTCTCGGGATGAGACCGAAACGTTGGCCTTAAGTCCTAATCTTGTGGATGGATAAATAAATAAATAATTAACTACTTAATTCGAGTGCCGCGGTTCTATATATTTTACATATTGACTGTCATACCGCTGAGCACTGGACCATCGCTATAGGAGTGCCGTCCAAACAACCTTTTCACTGTCACACATTTAGGCCCTGGCACCCAGACAGAGGAGAGAAGTCCCGTAACAGAGAATCAGGCTTCATGTCAGCACAGAATCAGTCTTCATGTCATAGCAGAGAATCAGGCTTCACGTCACCCACCACTGGAACAGGCCACTGTCACATATTTAGGCCCCGGCACCCAGACGGAGGGGAGAGGTCCCGTAACAGAGAATCTGGCTTCATGTCAGCACAGAATCAGTCTTCATGTCATAGCAGAGAATCAGGCTTCACGTCACCCACCACTGGAACAGGCCACTGTCACATATTTAGGCCCAGGCACCCAGGCAGAGGAGAGAGGTTCCATAACAGAGATTCAGGCTTCATGTCAGCAGAGAATCAGTCTTCATGTCATAGCAGAGAATCAGGCTTCACGTCACCCACCACTGGAACAGGCCACTGTCACATATTTAGGCCCAGGCACCCAGACAGAGGAGAGAAGTCCCGTTACAGAGAATCTGGCTTCATGTCAGCACAGAATCAGTCTTCATGTCATAGCAGAGAATCAGGCTTCACGTCACCCACCACTGGAACAGGCCACTGTCACATATTTAGGCCCCGGCACCCAGACGGAGGAGAGAGGTCCCGTAACAGAGAATCTGGCTTCATGTCAGCACAGAATCAGTCTTCATGTCATAGCAGAGAATCAGGCTTCACGTCACACACCACTGGAACAGGCCACTGTCACATATTTAGGCCCAGGCATCCAGGCAGAGGAGAGAGGTCCCATAACAGAGATTCAGGCTTCATGTCAGCAGAGAATCAGTCTTCATGTCATAGCAGAGAATCAGGCATCACGTCACCCACCACTGGAACAGGCCACTGTCACATATTTAGGCCCCGGCACCCAGACAGAGGAGAGAGGTCCCGTAACAGAGAATCTGGCTTCATGTCAGCACAGAATCAGTCTTCATGTCATAGCAGAGAATCAGGCTTCACGTCACCCACCACTGGAACAGGCCACTGTCACATATTTAGGCCCCGGCACCCACACGGAGGAGAGAGGTCCCGTAACAGAGAATCTGGCTTCATGTCAGCAGAGAATCAGTCTTCATGTCATAGCAGAGAATCAGGCTTCATGTCACCCACCACTGGAACAGGCCACTGTCACATATTTAGGCTTAGGCACCCAGGCAGAGGAGAGAGGTTCCATAACAGAGATTCAGGCTTCATGTCAGCAGAGAATCAGTCTTCATGTCATAGCAGAGAATCAGGCTTCACGTCACCCACCACTGGAACAGGCCACTGTCACATATTTAGGCCCAGGCACCCAGACAGAGGAGAGAGGTCCCGTGACAGAGAATCTGGCTTCATGTCAGCACAGAATCAGTCTTCATGTCATAGCAGAGAATCAGGCTTCACGTCACCCACCACTGGAACAGGCCACTGTCACATATTTAGGCCCAGGCACCCAGGCAGAGGAGAGAGGTCCCATAACAGAGATTCAGGCTTCATGTCAGCAGAGAATCAGTCTTCATGTCATAGAAGAGAATCAGGCTTCACGTCACCCACCACTGGAACAGGCCACTGTCACATATTTAGGCCCAGGCACCCAGGCAGAGGAGAGAGGTCCCATAACAGAGATTCAGGCTTCATGTCAGCAGAGAATCAGTCTTCATGTCATAGCAGAGAATCAGGCATCACGTCACCCACTACTGGAACAGGCCACTGTCACATATTTAGGCCCAGGCACCCAGGCAGAGGAGAGAGGTCCCATAACAGAGATTCAGGCTTCATGTCAGCAGAGAATCAGTCTTCATGTCATAGCAGAGAATCAGGCTTCACGTCACCCACCACTGGAACAGGCCACTGTCACATATTTAGGCCCAGGCACCCAGACAGAGGAGAGAGGTCCCGTAACAGAGAATCTGGCTTCATGTCAGCACAGAATCAGTCTTCATGTCATAGCAGAGAATCAGGCTTCACGTCACCCACCACTGGAACAGGCCACTGTCACATATTTAGGCTTAGGCACCCAGGCAGAGGAGAGAGGTTCCATAACAGAGATTCAGGCTTCATGTCAGCAGAGAATCAGTCTTCATGTCATAGCAGAGAATCAGGCTTCACGTCACCTACCACTGGAACAGGCCACTGTCACATATTTAGGCCCAGGCACCCAGACAGAGGAGAGAGGTCCCGTAACAGAGAATCTGGCTTCATGTCAGCACAGAATCAGTCTTCATGTCATAGCAGAGAATCAGGCTTCACGTCACCCACCACTGGAACAGGCCACTGTCACATATTTAGGCCCAGGCACCCAGGCAGAGGAGAGAGGTCCCATAACAGAGATTCAGGCTTCATGTCAGCAGAGAATAAGTCTTCATGTCATAGCAGAGAATCAGGCTTCACGTCACCCACCACTGGAACAGGCCACTGTCACATATTTAGGCCCAGGCACCCAGACAGAGGAGAGAGGTCCCGTAACAGAGAATCTCTCCTAATGTCAGCACAGAATCAGTCTTCATATCATAGCAGAGAATCAGGCTTCATGTCACCCACCACTGGAACAGGCCACTGTCACATATTTAGGCTTAGGCACCCAGGCAGAGGAGAGAGGTCCCATAACAGAGATTCAGGCTTCATGTCAGCAGAGAATCAGTCTTCATGTCATAGCAGAGAATCAGGCTTCACGTCACCCACCACTGGAACAGGCCACTGTCACATATTTAGGCCCAGGCACCCAGACAGAGGAGAGAAGTCCCGTAACAGAGAATCTGGCTTTATGTCAGCACAGAATCAGTCTTCATGTCATAGCAGAGAATCAGGCTTCACGTCACCCACCACTGGAACAGGCCACTGTCACACATTTAGGCCCTGGAACCCAGACAGAGGAGAGAGGTCCCGTAACAGAGAATCAGGCTTCATGTCAGCACAGAATCAGTCTTCATGTCATAGCAGAGAATCAGGCTTCACGTCACCCACCACTGGAACAGGCCACTGTCACACATTTAGACCCTGGAACCCAGACAGAGGAGAGAGGTCCCGTAACAGAGAATCTGGCTTCATGTCAGCACAGAATCAGTCTTCATGTTATAGCAGAGAATCAGGCTTCACGTCACACACCACTGGAACAGGCCACTGTCACATATTTAGGCCCAGGCACCCAGGCAGAGGAGAGAGGTCCCGTAACAGAGAATCTCTCCTAATGTCAGCACAGAATGTCATAGCAGAGAATCACTGTCACATATTTAGGCCCAGGCACCCAGACAGAGGAGAGAAGTCCCGTAACAGAGAATCTGGCTTCATGTCAGCACAGAATCAGTCTTCATGTCATAGCAGAGAATCAGGCTTCACGTCACCCACCACTGGAACAGGCCACTGTCACACATTTAGGCCCTGGAACCCAGACAGAGGAGAGAGGTCCCGTAACAGAGAATCAGGCTTCATGTCAGCAGAGAATCAGTCTTCATGTCATAGCAGAGAATCAGGCTTCACGTCACCTACCACTGGAACAGGCCACTGTCACATATTTAGGCCCCGGCACCCAGACGGAGGAGAGAGGTCCCGTAACAGAGAATCTGGCTTCATGTCAGCACAGAATCAGTCTTCATGTCATAGCAGAGAATCAGGCTTCACGTCACACACCACTGGAACAGGCCACTGTCACATATTTTGGCCCAGGCACCCAGGCAGAGGAGAGAGGTCCCATAACAGAGATTCAGGCTTCATGTCAGCAGAGAATCAGTCTTCATGTCATAGCAGAAAATCAGGCTTCACGTCACCCACCACTAGAACAGGCCACTGTCACATATTTAGGCCCCGGCACCCAGACAGAGGAGAGAGGTCCCGTAACAGAGAATCTGGCTTCATGTCAGCACAGAATCAGTCTTCATGTCATAGCAGAGAATCAGGCTTCACGTCACCCACCACTGGAACAGGCCACTGTCACACATTTAGACCCTGGAACCCAGACAGAGGAGAGAGGTCCCGTAACAGAGAATCTGGCTTCATGTCAGCACAGAATCAGTCTTCATGTTATAGCAGAGAATCAGGCTTCACGTCACACACCACTGGAACAGGCCACTGTCACATATTTAGGCCCAGGCACCCAGGCAGAGGAGAGAGGTCCCGTAACAGAGAATCTCTCCTAATGTCAGCACAGAATGTCATAGCAGAGAATCACTGTCACATATTTAGGCCCAGGCACCCAGACAGAGGAGAGAAGTCCCGTAACAGAGAATCTGGCTTCATGTCAGCACAGAATCAGTCTTCATGTCATAGCAGAGAATCAGGCTTCACGTCACCCACCACTGGAACAGGCCACTGTCACACATTTAGGCCCTGGAACCCAGACAGAGGAGAGAGGTCCCGTAACAGAGAATCAGGCTTCATGTCAGCAGAGAATCAGTCTTCATGTCATAGCAGAGAATCAGGCTTCACGTCACCTACCACTGGAACAGGCCACTGTCACATATTTAGGCCCCGGCACCCAGACGGAGGAGAGAGGTCCCGTAACAGAGAATCTGGCTTCATGTCAGCACAGAATCAGTCTTCATGTCATAGCAGAGAATCAGGCTTCACGTCACACACCACTGGAACAGGCCACTGTCACATATTTTGGCCCAGGCACCCAGGCAGAGGAGAGAGGTCCCATAACAGAGATTCAGGCTTCATGTCAGCAGAGAATCAGTCTTCATGTCATAGCAGAAAATCAGGCTTCACGTCACCCACCACTAGAACAGGCCACTGTCACATATTTAGGCCCCGGCACCCAGACAGAGGAGAGAGGTCCCGTAACAGAGAATCTGGCTTCATGTCAGCACAGAATCAGTCTTCATGACATAGCAGAGAATCAGGCTTCACGTCACCCACCACTGGAACAGGCCACTGTCACATATTTAGGCCCAGGCACCCAGGCAGAGGAGAGAGGTCCCATAACAGAGATTCAGGCTTCATGTCAGCAGAGAATCAGTCTTCATGTCATAGCAGAGAATCAGGATTCACGTCACCCACCACTGGAACAGGCCACTGTAACATATTTAGGCCCAGGCACACAGACAGAGGAGAGAGGTCCCGTAACAGAGAATCTGGCTTCATGTCAGCACAGAATCAGTCTTCATGTCATAGCAGAGAATCAGGCTTCACGTCACCCACCACTGGAACAGGCCACTGTCACACATTTAGGCCCTGGCACCCAGACAGAGGAGAGAGGTCCCGTAACAGAGAATCAGGCTTCATGTCAGCACAGAATCAGCCTTCATGTCATAGCAGAGAATCAGGCTTCACGTCACCCACCACTGGAACAGGCCACTGTCACATATTTAGGCCCAGGCACCCAGACAGAGGAGAGAAGTCCCGTAACAGAGAATCTGGCTTCATGTCAGCACAGAATCAGTCTTCATGTCATAGCAGAGAATCAGGCTTCACGTCACCCACCACTGGAACAGGCCACTGTCACATATTTAGGCCCCGGCACCCAGACGGAGGGGAGAGGTCCCGTAACAGAGAATCTGGCTTCATGTCAGCACAGAATCAGTCTTCATGTCATAGCAGAGAATCAGGCTTCACGTCACCCACCACTGGAACAGGCCACTGTCACATATTTAGGCCCAGGCACCCAGACAGAGGAGAGAAGTCCCGTAACAGAGAATCTGGCTTCATGTCAGCACAGAATCAGTCTTCATGTCATAGCAGAGAATCAGGCTTCACGTCACCCACCACTGGAACAGGCCACTGTCACATATTTAGGCCCCGGCACCCAGACGGAGGGGAGAGGTCCCGTAACAGAGAATCTGGCTTCATGTCAGCACAGAATCAGTCTTCATGTCATAGCAGAGAATCAGGCTTCACGTCACCCACCACTGGAACAGGCCACTGTCACATATTTAGACCCAGGCACCCAGGCAGAGGAGAGAGGTTCCATAACAGAGATTCAGGCTTCATGTCAGCAGAGAATCAGTCTTCATGTCATAGCAGAGAATCAGGCTTCACGTCACACACCACTGGAACAGGCCACTGTCACATATTTAGGCCCAGGCACCCAGACAGAGGAGAGAAGTCCCGTTACAGAGAATCTGGCTTCATGTCAGCACAGAATCAGTCTTCATGTCATAGCAGAGAATCAGGCTTCACGTCACCCACCACTGGAACAGGCCACTGTCACACATTTAGGCCCTGGCACCCAGACAGAGGAGAGAGGTCCCGTAACAGAGAATCAGGCTTCATGTCAGCAGAGAATCAGTCTTCATGTCATAGCAGAGAATCAGGCTTCACGTCACCCACCACTGGAACAGGCCACTGTCACATATTTAGGCCCCGGCACCCAGACGGAGGAGAGAGGTCCCGTAACAGAGAATCTGGCTTCATGTCAGCACAGAATCAGTCTTCATGTCATAGCAGAGAATCAGGCTTCATGTCACACACCACTGGAACAGGCCACTGTCACATATTTAGGCCCAGGCATCCAGGCAGAGGAGAGAGGTCCCATAACAGAGATTCAGGCTTCATGTCAGCAGAGAATCAGTCTTCATGTCATAGCAGAGAATCAGGCATCACGTCACCCACCACTGGAACAGGCCACTGTCACATATTTAGGCCCCGGCCCCCAGACAGAGGAGAGAGGTCCCGTAACAGAGAATCTGGCTTCATGTCAGCACAGAATCAGTCTTCATGTCATAGCAGAGAATCAGGCTTCACGTCACCCACCACTGGAACAGGCCACTGTCACATATTTAGGCCCCGGCACCCACACGGAGGAGAGAGGTCCCGTAACAGAGAATCTGGCTTCATGTCAGCAGAGAATCAGTCTTCATGTCATAGCAGAGAATCAGGCTTCATGTCACCCACCACTGGAACAGGCCACTGTCACATATTTAGGCTTAGGCACCCAGGCAGAGGAGAGAGGTTCCATAACAGAGATTCAGGCTTCATGTCAGCAGAGAATCAGTCTTCATGTCATAGCAGAGAATCAGGCTTCACGTCACCCACCACTGGAACAGGCCACTGTCACATATTTAGGCCCAGGCACCCAGACAGAGGAGAGAGGTCCCGTGACAGAGAATCTGGCTTCATGTCAGCACAGAATCAGTCTTCATGTCATAGCAGAGAATCAGGCTTCACGTCACCCACCACTGGAACAGGCCACTGTCACATATTTAGGCCCAGGCACCCAGGCAGAGGAGAGAGGTCCCATAACAGAGATTCAGGCTTCATGTCAGCAGAGAATCAGTCTTCATGTCATAGAAGAGAATCAGGCTTCACGTCACCCACCACTGGAACAGGCCACTGTCACATATTTAGGCCCAGGCACCCAGGCAGAGGAGAGAGGTCCCATAACAGAGATTCAGGCTTCATGTCAGCAGAGAATCAGTCTTCATGTCATAGCAGAGAATCAGGCTTCACGTCACCCACCACTGGAACAGGCCACTGTCACATATTTAGGCCCAGGCACCCTGACAGAGGAGAGAAGTCCCGTAACAGAGAATCTGGCTTCATGTCAGCACAGAATCAGTCTTCATGTCATAGCAGAGAATCAGGCTTCACGTCACCCACCACTGGAACAGGCCACTGTCACATATTTAGGCCCTGGAACCCAGACAGAGGAGAGAGGTCCCGTAACAGAGAATCAGGCTTCATGTCAGCACAGAATCAGTCTTCATGTCATAGCAGAGAATCAGGCTTCACGTCACCCACCACTGGAACAGGCCACTGTCACACATTTAGGCCCTGGAACCCAGACAGAGGAGAGAGGTCCCGTAACAGAGAATCTGGCTTCATGTCAGCACAGAATCAGTCTTCATGTTATAGCAGAGAATCAGGCTTCACGTCACCCACCACTGGAACAGGCCACTGTCACATATTTAGGCCCAGGCACCCAGGCAGAGGAGAGAGGTCCCATAACAGAGATTCAGGCTTCATGTCAGCAGAGAATCAGTCTTCATGTCATAGCAGAGAATCAGGCATCACGTCACCCACCACTGGAACAGGCCACTGTCACATATTTAGGCCCAGGCACCCAGGCAGAGGAGAGAGTTCCCATAACAGAGATTCAGGCTTCATGTCAGCAGAGAATCAGTCTTCATGTCATAGCAGAGAATCAGTCTTCACGTCACCCACCACTGGAACAGGCCACTGTCACATATTTAGGCCCCGGCACCCAGACAGAGGAGAGAGGTCCCGTAACAGAGAATCTGGCTTCATGTCAGCACAGAATCAGTCTTCATGTCATAGCAGAGAATCAGGCTTCACGTCACCCACCACTGGAACAGGCCACTGTCACATATTTAGGCCCAGGCACCCAGGCAGAGGAGAGAGGTTTCATAACAGAGATTCAGGCTTCATGGCAGCAGAGAATCAGTCTTCATGTCATAGCAGAGAATCGGGCTTCACGTCACCCACCACTGGAACAGGCCACTGTCACATATTTAGGCCCCGGCACCCAGACAGAGGAGAGAGGTCCCGTAACAGAGAATCTGGCTTTATGTCAGCACAGAATCAGTCTTCATGTCATAGCAGAGAATCAGGCTTCACGTCACCCACCACTGGAACAGGCCACTGTCACATATTTAGGCCCCGGCACCCACACGGAGGAGAGAGGTCCCGTAACAGAGAATCTGGCTTCATGTCAGCACAGAATCAGTCTTCATGTCATAGCAGAGAATCAGGCTTCATGTCACCCACCACTGGAACAGGCCACTGTCACATATTTAGGCTTAGGCACCCAGGCAGAGGAGAGAGGTTCCATAACAGAGATTCAGGCTTCATGTCAGCAGAGAATCAGTCTTCATGTCATAGCAGAGAATCAGGCTTCACGTCACCCACCACTGGAACAGGCCACTGTCACATATTTAGGCCCAGGCACCCAGACAGAGGAGAGAGGTCCCGTAACAGAGAATCTGGCTTCATGTCAGCACAGAATCAGTCTTCATGTCATAGCAGAGAATCAGGCTTCAGTCACCCACCACTGGAACAGGCCACTGTCACATATTTAGGCCCAGGCACCCAGGCAGGGGAGAGAGGTCCCATAACAGAGATTCAGGCTTCATGTCAGCAGAGAATCAGTCTTCATGTCATAGAAGAGAATCAGGCTTCACGTCACCCACCACTGGAACAGGCCACTGTCACATATTTAGGCCCAGGCACCCAGGCAGAGGAGAGAGGTCCCATAACAGAGATTCAGGCTTAATGTCAGCAGAGAATCAGTCTTCATGTCATAGCAGAGAATCAGGCTTCACGTCACCCACCACTGGAACAGGCCACTGTCACATATTTAGGCCCAGGCACCCAGACAGAGGAGAGAGGTCCCGTAACAGAGAATCTGGCTTCATGTCAGCACAGAATCAGTCTTCATGTCATAGCAGAGAATCAGGCTTCACGTCACCCACCACTGGAACAGGCCACTGTCACATATTTAGGCCCAGGCACCCAGGCAGAGGAGAGAGGTCCCATAACAGAGAATCTGGCTTCATGTCAGCAAAGAATCAGTCTTCATGTCATAGCAGAGAATCAGGCTTCAAGTCACCCACCACTGGAACAGGCCACTGTCACACATTTAGGTCCTGGAACCCAGACAGAGGAGAGAGGTCCCGTAACAGAGAATCAGGCTTCATGTCAGCACAGAATCAGTCTTCATGTCATAGCAGAGAATCAGGCTTCACGTCACCCACCACTGGAACAGGCCACTGTCACACATTTAGGCCCTGGAACCCAGACAGAGGAGAGAGGTCCCGTAACAGAGAATCTGGCTTCATGTCAGCACAGAATCAGTCTTCATGTTATAGCAGAAAATCAGGCTTCACGTCACACACCACTGGAACAGGCCACTGTCACATATTTAGGCCCAGGCACCCAGGCAGAGGAGAGAGGTCCCATAACAGAGATTCAGGCTTCATGTCAGCAGAGAATCAGTCTTCATGTCATAGCAGAGAATCAGGCTTCACGTCACCCACCACTGGAACAGGCCACTGTCACATATTTAGGCCCCGGCACCCAGACAGAGGAGAGAGGTCCCGTAACAGAGAATCTGGCTTTATGTCAGCACAGAATCAGTCTTCATGTCATAGCAGAGAATCAGGCTTCACGTCACCCACCACTGGAACAGGCCACTGTCACATATTTAGGCCCAGGCACCCAGGCAGAGGAGAGAGGTCCCATAACAGAGATTCAGGCTTCATGTCAGCAGAGAATCAGTCTTCATGTCATAGCATAGAATAAGGCTTCACGTCACCCACCACTGGAACAGGCCACTGTCACATATTTAGGCCCAGGCACCCAGGCAGAGGAGAAAGGTCCCATAACAGAGATTCAGGTTTCATGTCAGCAGAGAATTAGTCTTCATGTCATAGCAGAGAATCAGGCTTCACGTCACCCACCACTGGAACAGGCCACTGTCACATATTTAGGCCCAGGCACCCAGACAGAGGAGAGAGGTCCCGTAACAGAGAATCTGGCTTCATGTCAGCACAGAATCAGTCTTCATGTCATAGCAGAGAAACAGGCTTCACGTCACCCACCACTGGAACAGGCCACTGTCACATATTTAGGCCCAGGCACCCAGGCAGAGGAGAGAGGTCCCATAACAGAGATTCAGGCTTCATGTCAGCAGAGAATCAGTCTTCATGTCATTGAAGAGAATCAGGCTTCACGTCACCCACCACTGCAACAGGCCACTGTCACATATTTAGGCCCCGGCACCCAGACAGAGGAGAGAGGTCCCGTAACAGAGAATCTGGCTTCATGTCAGCACAGAATCAGTCTTCATGTCATAGCAGAGAATCAGGCTTCACGTCACCCACCACTGGAACAGGCCACTGTCACATATTTAGGCCCCGGCACCCACACGGAGGAGAGAGGTCCCGTAACAGAGAATCTGGCTTCATGTCAGCACAGAATCAGTCTTCATGTCATAGCAGAGAATCAGGCTTCATGTCACCCACCACTGGAACAGGCCACTGTCACATATTTAGGCTTAGGCACCCAGGCAGAGGAGAGAGGTTCCATAACAGAGATTCAGGCTTCATGTCAGCAGAGAATCAGTCTTCATGTCATAGCAGAGAATCAGGCTTCACGTCACCCACCACTGGAACAGGCCACTGTCACATATTTAGGCCCAGGCACCCAGACAGAGGAGAGAGGTCCCGTAACAGAGAATCTGGCTTCATGTCAGCACAGAATCAGTCTTCATGTCATAGCAGAGAATCAGGCTTCACGTCACCCACCACTGGAACAGGCCACTGTCACATATTTAGGCCCAGGCACCCAGGCAGAGGAGAGAGGTCCCATAACAGAGATTCAGGCTTCATGTCAGCAGAGAATCAGTCTTCATGTCATAGAAGAGAATCAGGCTTCACGTCACCCACCACTGGAACAGGCCACTGTCACATATTTAGGCCCAGGCACCCAGGCAGAGGAGAGAGGTCCCATAACAGAGATTCAGGCTTCATGTCAGCACAGAATCAGTCTTCATGTCATAGCAGAGAATCAGGCTTCACGTCACCCACCACTGGAACAGGCCACTGTCACATATTTAGGCCCAGGCACCCAGACAGAGGAGAGAAGTCCCGTAACAGAGAATCTGGCTTCATGTCAGCACAGAATCAGTCTTCATGTCATAGCAGAGAATCAGGCTTCACGTCACTCACCACTGGAACAGGCCACTGTCACACATTTAGGCCCTGGAACCCAGACAGAGGAGAGAGGTCCCGTAACAGAGAATCAGGCTTCATGTCAGCACAGAATCAGTCTTCATGTCATAGCAGAGAATCAGGCTTCACGTCACCCACCACTGGAACAGGCCACTGTCACACATTTAGGCCCTGGAACCCAGACAGAGGAGAGAGGTCCCGTAACAGAGAATCTGGCTTCATGTCAGCACAGAATCAGTCTTCATGTTATAGCAGAGAATCAGGCTTCACGTCACACACCACTGGAACAGGCCACTGTCACATATTTAGGCCCAGGCACCCAGGCAGAGGAGAGAGGTCCCATAACAGAGATTCAGGCTTCATGTCAGCAGAGAATCAGTCTTCATGTCATAGCAGAGAATCAGGCATCACGTCACCCACCACTGGAACAGGCCACTGTCACATATTTAGGCCCAGGCACCCAGGCAGAGGAGAGAGGTCCCATAACAGAGATTCAGGCTTCATGTCAGCAGAGAATCAGTCTTCATGTCATAGCAGAGAATCAGGCTTCACGTCACCCACCACTGGAACAGGCCACTGTCACATATTTAGGCCCCGGCACCCAGACAGAGGAGAGAGGTCCCGTAACAGAGAATCTGGCTTCATGTCAGCACAGAATCAGTCTTCATGTCATAGCAGAGAATCAGGCTTCACGTCACCCACCACTGGAACAGGCCACTGTCACATATTTAGGCCCAGGCACCCAGGCAGAGGAGAGAGGTCCATAACAGAGATTCAGGCTTCATGTCAGCAGAGAATCAGTCTTCATGTCATAGCAGAGAATCAGGCTTCACGTCACCCACCACTGGAACAGGCCACTGTCACATATTTAGGCCCAGGCACCCAGGACAGAGGAGAGAGGTCCCTTAACAGAGATTCAGGCTTTCATGTCAGCAGAGAATCAGTCTTCATGTCATAGCAGAGAATCAGGCTTCACGTCACCCACCACTGGAACAGGCCACTGTCACATATTTAGGCCCAGGCACCCAGGCAGAGGAGAGAGGTCCCTTAACAGAGATTCAGGCTTCATGTCAGCAGAGAATCAGTCTTCATGTCATAGCAGAGAATCAGGCTTCACGTCACCCACCACTGGAACAGGCCACTGTCACATATTTAGGCCCAGGCACCCAGGCAGAGGAAGAGGTCCCGTAACAGAGATTCTGGCTTCATGTCAGCACAGAATCAGTCTTCATGTCATAGCAGAGAATCAGGCTTCACGTCACCCACCACTGGAACAGGCCACTGTCACATATTTAGGCCCAGGCACCCAGGCAGAGGAGAGAGGTCCCATAACAGAGATTCAGGCTTCATGTCAGCAGAGAATCAGTCTTCATGTCATAGAAGAGAATCAGGCTTCACGTCACACACCACTGGAACAGGCCACTGTCACATATTTAGGCCCCGGCACCCAGACAGAGGAGAGAGGTCCCGTAACAGAGAATCTGGCTTCATGTCAGCACAGAATCAGTCTTCATGTCATAGCAGAGAATCAGGCTTCACGTCACCCACCACTGGAACAGGCCACTGTCACATATTTAGGCCCCGGCACCCACACGGAGGAGAGAGGTCCCGTAACAGAGAATCTGGCTTCATGTCAGCACAGAATCAGTCTTCATGTCATAGCAGAGAATCAGGCTTCATGTCACCCACCACTGGAACAGGCCACTGTCACATATTTAGGCTTAGGCACCCAGGCAGAGGAGGGAGGTCCATAACAGAGATTCAGGCTTCATGTCAGCAGAGAATCAGTCTTCATGTCATAGCAGAGAATCAGGCTTCACGTCACCCACCACTGGAACAGGCCACTGTCACATATTTAGGCCCAGGCACCCAGACAGAGGAGAGAGGTCCCGTAACAGAGAATCTGGCTTCATGTCAGCACAGAATCAGTCTTCATGTCATAGCAGAGAATCAGGCTTCAGTCACCCACCACTGGAACAGGCCACTGTCACATATTTAGGCCCAGGCACCCAGGCAGGGGAGAGAGGTCCCATAACAGAGATTCAGGCTTCATGTCAGCAGAGAATCAGTCTTCATGTCATAGAAGAGAATCAGGCTTCACGTCACCCACCACTGGAACAGGCCACTGTCACATATTTAGGCCCAGGCACCCAGGCAGAGGAGAGAGGTCCCATAACAGAGATTCAGGCTTAATGTCAGCAGAGAATCAGTCTTCATGTCATAGCAGAGAATCAGGCTTCACGTCACCCACCACTGGAACAGGCCACTGTCACATATTTAGGCCCAGGCACCCAGACAGAGGAGAGAGGTCCCGTAACAGAGAATCTGGCTTCATGTCAGCACAGAATCAGTCTTCATGTCATAGCAGAGAATCAGGCTTCACGTCACCCACCACTGGAACAGGCCACTGTCACATATTTAGGCCCAGGCACCCAGGCAGAGGAGAGAGGTCCCATAACAGAGAATCTGGCTTCATGTCAGCAAAGAATCAGTCTTCATGTCATAGCAGAGAATCAGGCTTCAAGTCACCCACCACTGGAACAGGCCACTGTCACACATTTAGGTCCTGGAACCCAGACAGAGGAGAGAGGTCCCGTAACAGAGAATCAGGCTTCATGTCAGCACAGAATCAGTCTTCATGTCATAGCAGAGAATCAGGCTTCACGTCACCCACCACTGGAACAGGCCACTGTCACACATTTAGGCCCTGGAACCCAGACAGAGGAGAGAGGTCCCGTAACAGAGAATCTGGCTTCATGTCAGCACAGAATCAGTCTTCATGTTATAGCAGAAAATCAGGCTTCACGTCACACACCACTGGAACAGGCCACTGTCACATATTTAGGCCCAGGCACCCAGGCAGAGGAGAGAGGTCCCATAACAGAGATTCAGGCTTCATGTCAGCAGAGAATCAGTCTTCATGTCATAGCAGAGAATCAGGCTTCACGTCACCCACCACTGGAACAGGCCACTGTCACATATTTAGGCCCCGGCACCCAGACAGAGGAGAGAGGTCCCGTAACAGAGAATCTGGCTTTATGTCAGCACAGAATCAGTCTTCATGTCATAGCAGAGAATCAGGCTTCACGTCACCCACCACTGGAACAGGCCACTGTCACATATTTAGGCCCAGGCACCCAGGCAGAGGAGAGAGGTCCCATAACAGAGATTCAGGCTTCATGTCAGCAGAGAATCAGTCTTCATGTCATAGCATAGAATAAGGCTTCACGTCACCCACCACTGGAACAGGCCACTGTCACATATTTAGGCCCAGGCACCCAGGCAGAGGAGAGAGGTCCCATAACAGAGATTCAGGTTTCATGTCAGCAGAGAATTAGTCTTCATGTCATAGCAGAGAATCAGGCTTCACGTCACCCACCACTGGAACAGGCCACTGTCACATATTTAGGCCCAGGCACCCAGACAGAGGAGAGAGGTCCCGTAACAGAGAATCTGGCTTCATGTCAGCACAGAATCAGTCTTCATGTCATAGCAGAGAAACAGGCTTCACGTCACCCACCACTGGAACAGGCCACTGTCACATATTTAGGCCCAGGCACCCAGGCAGAGGAGAGAGGTCCCATAACAGAGATTCAGGCTTCATGTCAGCAGAGAATCAGTCTTCATGTCATTGAAGAGAATCAGGCTTCACGTCACCCACCACTGCAACAGGCCACTGTCACATATTTAGGCCCCGGCACCCAGACAGAGGAGAGAGGTCCCGTAACAGAGAATCTGGCTTCATGTCAGCACAGAATCAGTCTTCATGTCATAGCAGAGAATCAGGCTTCACGTCACCCACCACTGGAACAGGCCACTGTCACATATTTAGGCCCCGGCACCCACACGGAGGAGAGAGGTCCCGTAACAGAGAATCTGGCTTCATGTCAGCACAGAATCAGTCTTCATGTCATAGCAGAGAATCAGGCTTCATGTCACCCACCACTGGAACAGGCCACTGTCACATATTTAGGCTTAGGCACCCAGGCAGAGGAGAGAGGTTCCATAACAGAGATTCAGGCTTCATGTCAGCAGAGAATCAGTCTTCATGTCATAGCAGAGAATCAGGCTTCACGTCACCCACCACTTGACAGGCCACTGTCACATATTTAGGCCCAGGCACCCAGACAGAGGAGAGAGGTCCCGTAACAGAGAATCTGGCTTCATGTCAGCACAGAATCAGTCTTCATGTCATAGCAGAGAATCAGGCTTCACGTCACCCACCACTGGAACAGGCCACTGTCACATATTTAGGCCCATGCACCCAGGCAGAGGAGAGAGGTCCCATAACAGAGATTCAGGCTTCATGTCAGCAGAGAATCAGTCTTCATGTCATAGAAGAGAATCAGGCTTCACGTCACCCACCACTGGAACAGGCCACTGTCACATATTTAGGCCCAGGCACCCAGACAGAGGAGAGAAGTCCCGTAACAGAGAATCTGGCTTCATGTCAGCACAGAATCAGTCTTCATGTCATAGCAGAGAATCAGGCTTCACGTCACTCACCACTGGAACAGGCCACTGTCACACATTTAGGCCCTGGAACCCCGACAGAGGAGAGAGGTCCCGTAACAGAGAATCAGGCTTCATGTCAGCACAGAATCAGTCTTCATGTCATTGCAGAGAATCAGGCTTCACGTCACCCACCACTGGAACAGGCCACTGTCACACATTTAGGCCCTGGAACCCAGACAGAGGAGAGAGGTCCCGTAACAGAGAATCTGGCTTCATGTCAGCACAGAATCAGTCTTCATGTCATAGCAGAGAATCAGGCTTCACGTCACCCACCACTGGAACAGGCCACTGTCACATATTTAGGCCCAGGCACCCAGGCAGAGGAGAGAGGTCCCATAACAGAGATTCAGGCTTCATGTCAGCAGAGAATCAGTCTTCATGTCATAGAAGAGAATCAGGCTTCACGTCACACACCACTGGAACAGGCCACTGTCACATATTTAGGCCCCGGCACCCAGACAGAGGAGAGAGGTCCCGTAACAGAGAATCTGGCTTCATGTCAGCACAGAATCAGTCTTCATGTCATAGCAGAGAATCAGGCTTCACGTCACCCACCACTGGAACAGGCCACTGTCACATATTTAGGCCCCGGCACCCACACGGAGGAGAGAGGTCCCGTAACAGAGAATCTGGCTTCATGTCAGCACAGAATCAGTCTTCATGTCATAGCAGAGAATCAGGCTTCATGTCACCCACCACTGGAACAGGCCACTGTCACATATTTAGGCTTAGGCACCCAGGCAGAGGAGGGAGGTTCCATAACAGAGATTCAGGCTTCATGTCAGCAGAGAATCAGTCTTCATGTCATAGCAGAGAATCAGGCTTCACGTCACCCACCACTGGAACAGGCCACTGTCACATATTTAGGCCCAGGCACCCAGACAGAGGAGAGAGGTCCCGTAACAGAGAATCTGGCTTCATGTCAGCACAGAATCAGTCTTCATGTCATAGCAGAGAATCAGGCTTCAGTCACCCACCACTGGAACAGGCCACTGTCACATATTTAGGCCCAGGCACCCAGGCAGGGGAGAGAGGTCCCATAACAGAGATTCAGGCTTCATGTCAGCAGAGAATCAGTCTTCATGTCATAGAAGAGAATCAGGCTTCACGTCACCCACCACTGGAACAGGCCACTGTCACATATTTAGGCCCAGGCACCCAGGCAGAGGAGAGAGGTCCCATAACAGAGATTCAGGCTTAATGTCAGCAGAGAATCAGTCTTCATGTCATAGCAGAGAATCAGGCTTCACGTCACCCACCACTGGAACAGGCCACTGTCACATATTTAGGCCCAGGCACCCAGACAGAGGAGAGAGGTCCCGTAACAGAGAATCTGGCTTCATGTCAGCACAGAATCAGTCTTCATGTCATAGCAGAGAATCAGGCTTCACGTCACCCACCACTGGAACAGGCCACTGTCACATATTTAGGCCCAGGCACCCAGGCAGAGGAGAGAGGTCCCATAACAGAGAATCTGGCTTCATGTCAGCAAAGAATCAGTCTTCATGTCATAGCAGAGAATCAGGCTTCAAGTCACCCACCACTGGAACAGGCCACTGTCACACATTTAGGTCCTGGAACCCAGACAGAGGAGAGAGGTCCCGTAACAGAGAATCAGGCTTCATGTCAGCACAGAATCAGTCTTCATGTCATAGCAGAGAATCAGGCTTCACGTCACCCACCACTGGAACAGGCCACTGTCACACATTTAGGCCCTGGAACCCAGACAGAGGAGAGAGGTCCCGTAACAGAGAATCTGGCTTCATGTCAGCACAGAATCAGTCTTCATGTTATAGCAGAAAATCAGGCTTCACGTCACACACCACTGGAACAGGCCACTGTCACATATTTAGGCCCAGGCACCCAGGCAGAGGAGAGAGGTCCCATAACAGAGATTCAGGCTTCATGTCAGCAGAGAATCAGTCTTCATGTCATAGCAGAGAATCAGGCTTCACGTCACCCACCACTGGAACAGGCCACTGTCACATATTTAGGCCCCGGCACCCAGACAGAGGAGAGAGGTCCCGTAACAGAGAATCTGGCTTTATGTCAGCACAGAATCAGTCTTCATGTCATAGCAGAGAATCAGGCTTCACGTCACCCACCACTGGAACAGGCCACTGTCACATATTTAGGCCCAGGCACCCAGGCAGAGGAGAGAGGTCCCATAACAGAGATTCAGGCTTCATGTCAGCAGAGAATCAGTCTTCATGTCATAGCAGAGAATCAGGCTTCACGTCACCCACCACTGGAACAGGCCACTGTCACATATTTAGGCCCAGGCACCCAGGCAGAGGAGAGAGGTCCCATAACAGAGATTCAGGCTTCATGTCAGCAGAGAATCAGTCTTCATGTCATAGCAGAGAATCAGGCTTCACGTCACCCACCACTGGAACAGGCCACTGTCACATATTTAGGCCCAGGCACCCAGACAGAGGAGAGAGGTCCCGTAACAGAGAATCTGGCTTCATGTCAGCACAGAATCAGTCTTCATGTCATAGCAGAGAATCAGGCTTCACGTCACCCACCACTGGAACAGGCCACTGTCACATATTTAGGCCCCGGCACCCACACGGAGGAGAGAGGTCCCGTAACAGAGAATCTGGCTTCATGTCAGCACAGAATCAGTCTTCATGTCATAGCAGAGAATCAGGCTTCATGTCACCCACCACTGGAACAGGCCACTGTCACATATTTAGGCTTAGGCACCCAGGCAGAGGAGAGAGGTTCCATAACAGAGATTCAGGCTTCATGTCAGCAGAGAATCAGTCTTCATGTCATAGCAGAGAATCAGGCTTCACGTCACCCACCACTTGACAGGCCACTGTCACATATTTAGGCCCAGGCACCCAGACAGAGGAGAGAGGTCCCGTAACAGAGAATCTGGCTTCATGTCAGCACAGAATCAGTCTTCATGTCATAGCAGAGAATCAGGCTTCACGTCACCCACCACTGGAACAGGCCACTGTCACATATTTAGGCCCAGGCACCCAGGCAGAGGAGAGAGGTCCCATAACAGAGATTCAGGCTTCATGTCAGCAGAGAATCAGTCTTCATGTCATAGAAGAGAATCAGGCTTCACGTCACCCACCACTGGAACAGGCCACTGTCACATATTTAGGCCCAGGCACCCAGGCAGAGGAGAGAGGTCCCATAACAGAGATTCAGGCTTCATGTCAGCAGAGAATCAGTCTTCATGTCATAGCAGAGAATCAGGCTTCACGTCACCCACCACTGGAACAGGCCACTGTCACATATTTAGGCCCAGGCACCCAGACAGAGGAGAGAAGTCCCGTAACAGAGAATCTGGCTTCATGTCAGCACAGAATCAGTCTTCATGTCATAGCAGAGAATCAGGCTTCACGTCACTCACCACTGGAACAGGCCACTGTCACACATTTAGGCCCTGGAACCCCGACAGAGGAGAGAGGTCCCGTAACAGAGAATCAGGCTTCATGTCAGCACAGAATCAGTCTTCATGTCATTGCAGAGAATCAGGCTTCACGTCACCCACCACTGGAACAGGCCACTGTCACACATTTAGGCCCTGGAACCCAGACAGAGGAGAGAGGTCCCGTAACAGAGAATCTGGCTTCATGTCAGCACAGAATCAGTCTTCATGTTATAGCAGAGAATCAGGCTTCACGTCACACACCACTGGAACAGGCCACTGTCACATATTTAGGCCCAGGCACCCAGGCAGAGGAGAGAGGTCCCATAACAGAGATTCAGGCTTCATGTCAGCAGAGAATCAGTCTTCATGTCATAGCAGAGAATCAGGCATCACGTCACCCACCACTGGAACAGGCCACTGTCACATATTTAGGCCCAGGCACCCAGGCAGAGGAGAGAGGTCCCATAACAGAGATTCAGGCTTCATGTCAGCAGAGAATCAGTCTTCATGTCATAGCAGAGAATCAGGCTTCACGTCACCCACCACTGGAACAGGCCACTGTCACATATTTAGGCCCCGGCACCCAGACAGAGGAGAGAGGTCCCGTAACAGAGAATCTGGCTTCATGTCAGCACAGAATCAGTCTTCATGTCATAGCAGAGAATCAGGCTTCACGTCACCCACCACTGGAACAGGCCACTGTCACATATTTAGGCCCAGGCACCCAGGCAGAGGAGAGAGGTTTCATAACAGAGATTCAGGCTTCATGTCAGCAGAGAATCAGTCTTCATGTCATAGCAGAGAATCAGGCTTCACGTCACCCACCACTGGAACAGGCCACTGTCACATATTTAGGCCCCGGCACCCAGACAGAGGAGAGAGGTCCCGTAACAGAGAATCTGGCTTTATGTCAGCACAGAATCAGTCTTCATGTCATAGCAGAGAATCAGGCTTCACGTCACCCACCACTGGAACAGGCCACTGTCACATATTTAGGCCCAGGCACCCAGGCAGAGTAGAGAGGTCCCATAACAGAGATTCAGGCTTCATGTCAGCAGAGAATCAGTCTTCATGTCATAGCATAGAATAAGGCTTCACGTCACCCACCACTGGAACAGGCCACTGTCACATATTTAGGCCCAGGCACCCAGGCAGAGGAGAAAGGTCCCATAACAGAGATTCAGGTTTCATGTCAGCAGAGAATTAGTCTTCATGTCATAGCAGAGAATCAGGCTTCACGTCACCCACCACTGGAACAGGCCACTGTCACATATTTAGGCCCAGGCACCCAGACAGAGGAGAGAGGTCCCGTAACAGAGAATCTGGCTTCATGTCAGCACAGAATCAGTCTTCATGCCATAGCAGAGAATCAGGCTTCACGTCACCCACCACTGGAACAGGCCACTGTCACATATTTAGGCCCAGGCACCCAGGCAGAGGAGAGAGGTCCCATAACAGAGATTCAGGCTTCATGTCAGCAGAGAATCAGTCTTCATGTCATAGCAGAGAATCAGGCTTCACGTCACCCACCACTGGAACAGGCCATTGTCACATATTTAGGCCCAGGCACCCAGGCAGAGGAGAGAGGTCCCATAACAGAGATTCAGGCTTCATGTCAGCAGAGAATCAGTCTTCATGTCATAGCAGAGAATCAGGCTTCACGTCACCCACCAATGGAACAGGCCACAGTCACATATTTAGGCCCAGGCACCCAGGCAGAGGAGAGAGGTCCCATAACAGAGATTCAGGCTTCATGTCAGCAGAGAATCAGTCTTCATGTCAAAGCAGAGAATCAGGCTTCACGTCTCCCACCACTGGAACAGGCCACTGTCACATATTTAGGCCCAGGCACCCAGACAGAGGAGAGAAGTCCTGTAACAGAGAATCTGGCTTCATGTCAGCACAGAATCAGTCTTCATGTCATAGCAGAGAATCAGGCTTCACGTCACCCACCACTGGAACAGTCCACTGTCACACATTTAGGCCCTGGCACCCAGACAGAGGAGAGAGGTCCCGTAACAGAGAATCAGGCTTCATGTCAGCACAGAATCAGTCTTCAAGTCATAGCAGAGAATCAGGCTTCACGTCACCCACCACTGGAACAGGCCACTGTCACATATTTAGGCCCCGACACCCAGACGGAGGAGAGAGGTCCCGTAACAGAGAATCTGGCTTCATGTCAGCACAGAATCAGTCTTCATGTCATAGCAGAGAATCAGGCTTCACGTCACCCACCACTGGAATAGGCCACTGTCACATATTTAGGCCCAGGCACCCAGGCAGAGGAGAGAGGTCCCATAACAGAGATTCAGGCTTCATGTCAGCAGAGAATCAGTCTTCATGTCATAGCAGAGAATCAGGCTTCACGTCACCCACCACTGGAACAGGCCACTGTCACATATTTAGGCCCAGGCACCCAGACAGTTGAGAGAAGTCCCGTAACAGAGAATCTGGCTTCATGTCAGCACAGAATCAGTCTTCATGTCATAGCAGAGAATCAGGCTTCACGTCACCCACCACTGGAACAGGCCACTGTCACACATTTAGGCCCTGGCACCCAGACAGAGGAGAGAGGTCCCGTAAAAGAGAATCAGGCTTCATGTCAGCACAGAATCAGTCTTCATGTCATAGCAGAGAATCAGGCTTCACGTCACCCACCACTGGAACAGGCCACTGTCACATATTTAGGCCCCGGCACCCAGACGGAGGAGAGAGGTCCCGTAACAGAGAATCTGGCTTCATGTCAGCACAGAATCAGTCTTCATGTCATAGCATAGAATCAGGCTTCACGTCGCACACCACTGGAACAGGCCACTGTCACATATTTAGGCCCAGGCACCCAGGCAGAGGAGAGAGGTCCCATAACAGAGATTCAGGCTTCATGTCAGCAGAGAATCAGTCTTCATGTCATAGCAGAGAATCAGGCATCACGTCACCCACCACTGGAACAGGCCACTGTCACATATTTAGGCCCAGGCACCCAGGCAGAGGAGAGAGGTCCCATAACAGAGATTCAGGCTTCATGTCAGCAGAGAATCAGTCTTCATGTCATAGCAGAGAATCAGGCTTCACGTCACCCACCACTGGAACAGGCCACTGTCACATATTTAGGCCCCGGCACCCAGACAGAGGAGAGAGGTCCCGTAACAGAGAATCTGGCTTCATGTCAGCACAGAATCAGTCTTTATGTCATAGCAGAGAATCAGGCTTCACGTCACCCACCACTGGAACAGGCCACTATCACATATTTAGGCCCAGGCACCCAGGCAGAGGAGAGAGGTCCCATAACAGAGATTCAGGCTTCATGTCAGCAGAGAATCAGTCTTCATGTCATAGCAGAGAATCAGGCTTCACGTCACCCACCACTGGAACAGGCCACTGTCACATATTTAGGCCCAGGCACCCAGACAGAGGAGAGAGGTCCCGTAACAGAGAATCTGGCTTCATGTCAGCACACAATCAGTCTTCATGTCATAGCAGAGAATCAGGCTTCACGTCACCCACCACTGGAACAGGCCACTGTCACATATTTAGGCCCAGGCACCCAGGCAGAGGAGAGAGGTCCCATAACAGAGAATCTGGCTTCATGTCAGCAGAGAATCAGTCTTCATGTCATAGCAGAGAATCAGGCTTCACGTCACCCACCACTGGAACAGGCCATTGTCACATATTTAGGCCCAGGCACCCAGGCAGAGGAGAGAGGTCCCATAACAGAGATTTAGGCTTCATGTCAGCAGAGAATCAGTCTTCATGTCATAGCAGAGAATCAGGCTTCACGTCACCCACCACTGGAACAGGCCACTGTAACATATTTAGGCCCAGGCACACAGACAGAGGAGAGAGGTCCCGTAACAGAGAATCTGGCTTCATGTCAGCACAGAATCAGTCTTCATGTCATAGCAGAGAATCAGGCTTCACGTCACCCACCACTGGAACAGGCCACTGTCACATATTTAGGCCCAGGCACCCAGGCAGAGGAGAGAGGTCCCATAACAGAGATTCAGGCTTCAAGTCAGCAGAGAATCAGTCTTCATGTCATAGAAGAGAATCAGGCTTCACGTCACCCACCACTGGAACAGGCCACTGTCACATATTTAGGCCCAGGCACCCAGGCAGAGGAGAGAGGTCCCATAACAGAGATTCAGGCTTCATGTCAGCAGAGAATCAGTCTTCATGTCATAGCAGAGAATCAGGCTTTACGTCACCCACCACTGGAACAGGCCACTGTCACATATTTAGGCCCAGGCACCCAGACAGAGGAGAGAAGTCCCGTAACAGAGAATCAGGCTTCATGTCAGCACAGAATCAGTCTTCATGTCATAGCAGAGAATCAGGCTTCACGTCACCCACCACTGGAACAGGCCACTGTCACATATTTAGGCCCAGGCACCCAGGCAGAGGAGAGAGGTCCCATAACAGAGATTCAGGCTTCATGTCAGCAGAGAATCAGTCTTCATGTCATAGCAGAGAATCAGGCTTCACGTCTCCCACCACTGGAACAGGCCACTGTCACATATTTAGGCCCAGGCACCCAGACAGAGGAGAGAAGTCCTGTAACAGAGAATCTGGCTTCATGTCAGCACAGAATCAGTCTTCATGTCATAGCAGAGAATCAGGCTTTACGTCACCCACCACTGGAACAGGCCACTGTCACACATTTAGGCCCTGGCACCCAGACAGAGGAGAGAGGTCCCGTAACAGAGAATCAGGCTTCATGTCAGCACAGAATCAGTCTTCATGTCATAGCAGAGAATCAGGCTTCACGTCACCCACCACTGGAACAGGCCACTGTCACATATTTAGGCCCCGGCACCCAGACGGAGGAGAGAGGTCCCGTAACAGAGAATCTGGTTTCATGTCAGCACAGAATCAGTCTTCATGTCATAGCAGAGAATCAGGCTTCACGTCACCCACCACTGGAATAGGCCACTGTCACATATTTAGGCCCAGGCACCCAGGCAGAGGAGAGATGTCCCATAACAGAGATTCAGGCTTCATGTCAGCAGAGAATCAGTCTTCATGTCATAGCAGAGAATCAGGCTTCACGTCACCCACCACTGGAACAGGCCACTGTCACATATTTAGGCCCAGGCACCCAGACAGAGGAGAGAGGTCCCGTAACAGAGAATCTGGCTTCATGTCAGCACACAATCAGTCTTCATGTCATAGCAGAGAATCAGGCTTCACGTCACCCACCACTGGAACAGGCCACTGTCACATATTTAGGCCCAGGCACCCAGATAGAGGAGAGAGGTCCCGTAACAGAGAATATGGCTTCATGTTAGCACACAATCAGTCTTCATGTCATAGCAGAGAATCAGGCTTCACGTCACCCACCACTGGAACAGGCCACTGTCACATATTTAGGCCCAGGCAGAGGAGAGAGGTCCCATAACAGAGATTAAGGCTTCATGTCAGCAGAGAATCAGTCTTCATGTCATAGCAGAGAAAAAGGCTTCACGTCATACACCACTGGAACAGGCCACTGTCACATATTTAGGCCCAGGCACCCAGGCAGAGGAGAGAGGTGCCATAACAGAGATTCAGGCTTCATGTCAGCAGAGAATCAGTCTTCATGTCATAGCAGAGAATCAGGCATCACGTCACCCACCACTGGAACAGGCCACTGTCACATATTTAGGCCCAGGCACCCAGGCAGAAGAGAGAGGTCCCATAACAGAGATTCAGGCTTCATGTCAGCAGAGAATCAGTCTTCATGTCATAGCAGAGAATTAGGCATCACGTCACCCACCACTGGAACAGGCCACTGTCACATATTTAGGCCCAGGCACCCAGGCAGAGGAGAGAGGTCCCATAACAGAGATTCAGGCTTCATGTCAGCAGAGAATCAGTCTTCATGTCATAGCAGAGAATCAGGCTTCACGTCACCCACCACTGGAACAGGCCACTGTCACATATTTAGGCCCCGGCACCCAAGCAGAGGAGAGAGGTCCCGTAACAGAGAATCTGGCTTCATGTCAGCACAGAATCAGTCTTCATGTCATAGCAGAGAATCAGGCTTCACGTCACCCACCACTGGAACAGGCCACTATCACATATTTAGGCCCAGGCACCCAGGCAGAGGAGAGAGGTCCCATAACAGAGATTCAGGCTTCATGTCAGCAGAGAATCAGTCTTCATGTCATAGCAGAGAATCAGGCATCACGTCACCCACCACTGGAACAGGCCACTGTCACATATTTAGGCCCAGGCACCCAGGCAGAGGAGAGAGGTCCCATAACAGAGATTCAGGCTTCATGTCAGCAGAGAATCAGTCTTCATGTCATAGCAGAGAATCAGGCTTCACGTCACCCACCACTGGAACAGGCCACTGTCACATATTTAGGCCCAGGCACCCAGGCAGAGGAGAGAGGTCCCATAACAGAGATTCAGGCTTCATGTCAGCAGAGAATCAGTCTTCATGTCATAGCAGAGAAAAAGGCTTCACGTCACACACCACTGGAACAGGCCACTGTCACATATTTAGGCCCAGGCACCCAGGCAGAGGAGAGAGGTGCCATAACAGAGATTCAGGCTTCATGTCAGCAGAGAATTAGTCTTCATGTCATAGCAGAGAATCAGGCATCACGTCACCCACCACTGGAACAGGCCACTGTCACATATTTAGGCCCAGGCACCCAGACAGAGGAGAGAAGTCCCGTAACAGAGAATCTGGCTTCATGTCAGCACAGAATCAGTCTTCATGTCATAGCAGAGAATCAGGCTTCACGTCACTCACCACTGGAACAGGCCACTGTCACACATTTAGGCCCTGGAACCCCGACAGAGGAGAGAGGTCCCGTAACAGAGAATCAGGCTTCATGTCAGCACAGAATCAGTCTTCATGTCATTGCAGAGAATCAGGCTTCACGTCACCCACCACTGGAACAGGCCACTGTCACACATTTAGGCCCTGGAACCCAGACAGAGGAGAGAGGTCCCGTAACAGAGAATCTGGCTTCATGTCAGCACAGAATCAGTCTTCATGTTATAGCAGAGAATCAGGCTTCACGTCACACACCACTGGAACAGGCCACTGTCACATATTTAGGCCCAGGCACCCAGGCAGAGGAGAGAGGTCCCATAACAGAGATTCAGGCTTCATGTCAGCAGAGAATCAGTCTTCATGTCATAGCAGAGAATCAGGCATCACGTCACCCACCACTGGAACAGGCCACTGTCACATATTTAGGCCCAGGCACCCAGGCAGAGGAGAGAGGTCCCATAACAGAGATTCAGGCTTCATGTCAGCAGAGAATCAGTCTTCATGTCATAGCAGAGAATCAGGCTTCACGTCACCCACCACTGGAACAGGCCACTGTCACATATTTAGGCCCCGGCACCCAGACAGAGGAGAGAGGTCCCGTAACAGAGAATCTGGCTTCATGTCAGCACAGAATCAGTCTTCATGTCATAGCAGAGAATCAGGCTTCACGTCACCCACCACTGGAACAGGCCACTGTCACATATTTAGGCCCAGGCACCCAGGCAGAGGAGAGAGGTTTCATAACAGAGATTCAGGCTTCATGTCAGCAGAGAATCAGTCTTCATGTCATAGCAGAGAATCAGGCTTCACGTCACCCACCACTGGAACAGGCCACTGTCACATATTTAGGCCCCGGCACCCAGACAGAGGAGAGAGGTCCCGTAACAGAGAATCTGCTCTAATGTCAGCACAGAATCAGTCTTCATGTCATAGCAGAGAATCAGGCTTCACGTCACCCACCACTGGAACAGGCCACTGTCACATATTTAGGCCCAGGCACCCAGGCAGAGTAGAGAGGTCCCATAACAGAGATTCAGGCTTCATGTCAGCAGAGAATCAGTCTTCATGTCATAGCATAGAATAAGGCTTCACGTCACCCACCACTGGAACAGGCCACTGTCACATATTTAGGCCCAGGCACCCAGGCAGAGGAGAAAGGTCCCATAACAGAGATTCAGGTTTCATGTCAGCAGAGAATTAGTCTTCATGTCATAGCAGAGAATCAGGCTTCACGTCACCCACCACTGGAACAGGCCACTGTCACATATTTAGGCCCAGGCACCCAGACAGAGGAGAGAGGTCCCGTAACAGAGAATCTGGCTTCATGTCAGCACAGAATCAGTCTTCATGCCATAGCAGAGAATCAGGCTTCACGTCACCCACCACTGGAACAGGCCACTGTCACATATTTAGGCCCAGGCACCCAGGCAGAGGAGAGAGGTCCCATAACAGAGATTCAGGCTTCATGTCAGCAGAGAATCAGTCTTCATGTCATAGCAGAGAATCAGGCTTCACGTCACCCACCACTGGAACAGGCCATTGTCACATATTTAGGCCCAGGCACCCAGGCAGAGGAGAGAGGTCCCATAACAGAGATTCAGGCTTCATGTCAGCAGAGAATCA
>NW_024400037.1:0-59138 GCF_905171765.1 Bufo bufo
CATCAGACTAAAGATGTAGGCCCCAGTGAGATTTGAACTCACGACCCCTGGTTTACAAGACCAGTGCTCTAACCCCTGAGCTATGAAGCCACCATGCACAGCTTTTCCCAATGGTTTTTTTTCAGGTGTATCTTTTTGCCCTATAAACTGAAAAAAATCAAAGACCTTCAAAACTATTTAAGAGAAACAGGGCTCTTATGGGACATAGAACTTTACATTGTTTGGCCAACCTGACCTAAATGTGAGGAAGAGCTCAGAGAATTCGATGTAAGTCAGTCATCATTTCGCATGTCAACACAAAACGTGTGCCATCATAGACTAACATAGGGGCCAAAGGTTTCAGAATCAGATACATAGATGTTCATCTTAAAAGTACATTTTTTGGTGTAAACAAGAAGTCCACTGGTGCAGCACTACAGCATTATAGTTGCTGGTTTAGAATTCAGATAGCTGAAAAGAAAACACTTTGAAAGATCCTCGTTGATCCTACATACTGTTTCAGATCTTAAGCAGTGTTGCGCTTACATTAACCTAAGGTAATAAAGAGGCCTCAGTGAGATTTGAACTCACGACTTCTGGTTTACGAGACCAGCGCTCTAACCCCTGAGCTATGAAGCCAAACAACAGACAAGTTGAACGTGTGTTTTCTGACCAAGGCTTTTTTATCTAAAAACTTCAGACAAGGAAAAATCTTCAGCTACATTTAAGAAAGGCAAACTTTTCAGAATCAGATTCAAAAAAGTTCAACCTAAAAGTCTATTTATTTTTACGGATAAAGAAAGAGCACACTTTTTTCTCCACTGTTATAGCACATGGCATAGTAATTGCTGGTCCAGTACAAGGCACCTGATTTGCAAACCAGCGTTCAAAATCCTACTATGTGAAGACTGATGCTGTCCACTCTGACATACAAACTGACCGTGAGAAGTGGTATTTGACTCCATGACTCCAATTAAAACCGCCCAGATGGCCTGTTGAAAACGGGGCCAAAATTTCAGAATGGGATTCAAAAATATTCATCTCAAAAGTCTATTGTTTGTGTGGAAAAAGAAAGAGTAGAACATTTCCTTGTCCACTGTACAGCATAGCAGTTGCTGGTTTATTACAAGTCAAATGGTTTACAAGAGCAGTGCTCAACACCATAGTCTGCGAAGAATGACGCTGTGCACTCAGACATTTAAAAAAATCTGGACTGTGAGAAGTGGTATTTGATTCCATGACTCCAGAGAAGACTGCCCAGCTGTACTGTTAAACCTTAGTCAAAGGTTTCAGAATCAGATTCTAAAATGTTTATCTTAAAAGTCTATTTTTTGATGAAAAAGAAAGTAGCACATTTTGTAGCATATGGCTGAATAGTTGCTGGTTCAGTACAAGGCACCTTTTTTGCAAAACCAGCGCTCAAAATATTAGTCTGTGAAGACTGATGCTGTCCACTCAAACATACAAGCATTTAAGAAAAGCTGGACTGTGAGAAGTAGTCCAGCATCATATTTGCTTAATATTCAAATAGTTGAAAACAAGACATTTGGAGGACCCTTGATGATCCTGAAGTCATAATGGGTCATCGATAAGACCATACTCACATCAGACTAAAGATGTAGGCCCCAGTGAGATTTGAAACTCACGACCCCTGGTTTACAAGACCAGTGCTCTAACCCCTGAGCTATGAAGCCACCATGCACAGCTTTTCCCAATGGATTTTTTCATTCTGTCCAAGTGTATCTTTTTGCCCTATAAACTGAAAAAAATCAAGACCTTCAAAACCATTTAAGAGAAACAGGGCTCTCATGGGACATAGAACTTTACATTGTTTGGCCAACCTGACCTAAATGTGAGGAAGAGCTCAGAGAATTCGATGTAAGTCAGTCATCATTTCGCATTTCAACACAAAACGTGTGCCATCATAGTCTAACATAGGGGCCAAAGGTTTCAGAATCAGATGCAAAGATGTTCATCTTAAAAGTCTATTTTTTGATGAAAAAGATAGTAGCACATTTTGTAGCACATGGCATAGTAATGCTGGTCCAGTACAAGGCACCTGATTTGCAAAAACCAGCGTTCAAATCCTACTATGTGAAGACTGATGCTGTCCACTCTGACATACAAACTGACCGTGAGAAGTGGTATTTGACTCCATGACTCCAATTAAAACCGCCCAGATGGCCTGTTGAAAACGGGGCCAAAAATTTCAGAATGGGATTCAAAAATATTCATCTCAAAAGTCTATTTTTTGTGTGGAAAAAGAAAGAGTAGAACATTTCCTTGTCCACTGTACAGCATAGCAGTTGCTGGTTTATTACAAGTCAAATGGTTTACAAGAGCAGTGCTCAACACCATAGTCTGCGAAGAATGACGCTGTGCACTCAGACATTTAAAAAAATCTGGACTGTGAGAAGTGGTATTTGATTCCATGACTCCAGAGAAGACTGCCCAGCTGTACTGTTAAACCTTAGTCAAAGGTTTCAGAATCAGATTCTAAAATGTTTATCTTAAAAGTCTATTTTTGATGAAAAAGAAAGTAGCACATTTTGTAGCATATGGCTGAATAGTTGCTGGTTCAGTACAAGGCACCTTTTTTGCAAAACCAGCGCTCAAAATATTAGTCTGTGAAGACTGATGCTGTCCACTCAAACATACAAGCATTTAAGAAAAGCTGGACTGTGAGAAGTAGTCCAGCATCATATTTGCTTAATATTCAAATAGTTGAAAACAAGACATTTTGGAGGACCCTTGATGATCCTGAAGTCATAATGATGATCCTGAAGTCATAATGGGTCATCGATAAGACCATACTCACATCAGACTAAAGATGTAGGCCCCAGTGAGATTTGAACTCACGACCCTGGTTTACAAGACCAGTGCTCTAACCCTGAGCTATGAAGCCACCATGCACAGCTTTTCCCAATGGATTTTTTCCATTCTGTCCAAGTGTATCTTTTTGCCCTATAAACTGAAAAAAATCAAGACCTTCAAAACCATTTAAGAGAAACAGGGCTCTCATGGGACATAGAACTTTACATTGTTTGGCCAACCTGACCTAAATGTGAGGAAGAGCTCAGAGAATTCGATGTAAGTCAGTCATCATTTCGCATTTCAACACAAAACGTGTGCCATCATAGTCTAACATAGGGGCCAAAGGTTTCAGAATCAGATGCAAAGATGTTCATCTTAAAAGTCTATTTTTTGATGAAAAAGATAGTAGCACATTTTGTAGCACATGGCATAGTAATTGCTGGTCCAGTACAAGGCACCTGATTTGCAAAACCAGCGTTCAAAATCCTACTATGTGAAGACTGATGCTGTCCACTCTGACATACAAACTGACCGTGAGAAGTGGTATTTGACTCCATGACTCCAATTAAAACCGCCCAGATGGCCTGTTGAAAACGGGGCCAAAAATTTCAGAATGGGATTCAAAAATATTCATCTCAAAAGTCTATTTTTTTGTGTGGAAAAAGAAAGAGTAGAACATATCCTTGTCCACTGTACAGCATAGCAGTTGCTGGTTTATTACAAGTCAAATGGTTTACAAGAGCAGTGCTCAACACCATAGTCTGCGAAGAATGACGCTGTGCACTCAGACATTTAAAAAAATCTGGACTGTGAGAAGTGGTATTTGATTCCATGACTCCAGAGAAGACTGCCCAGCTGTACTGTTAAACCTTAGTCAAAGGTTTCAGAATCAGATTCTAAAATGTTTATCTTAAAAGTCTATTTTTTGATGAAAAAGAAAGTAGCACATTTTGTAGCATATGGCTGAATAGTTGCTGGTTCAGTACAAGGCACCTTTTTGCAAAACCAGCGCTCAAAATATTAGTCTGTGAAGACTGATGCTGTCCACTCAAACATACAAGCATTTAAGAAAAGCTGGACTGTGAGAAGTAGTCCAGCATCATATTTGCTTAATATTCAAATAGTTGAAAACAAGACATTTTGGAGGACCCTTGATGATCCTGAAGTCATAATGGGTCATCGATAAGACCATACTCACATCAGACTAAAGATGTAGGCCCCAGTGAGATTTGAACTCACGACCCCTGGTTTACAAGACCAGTGCTCTAACCCCTGAGCTATGAAGCCACCATGCACAGCTTTTCCCAATGTTTTTTTTTTCAGGTGTATCTTTTTGCCCTATAAACTGAAAAAAATCAAAGACCTTCAAAACTATTTAAGAGAAACAGGGCTCTTATGGGACATAGAACTTTACATTGTTTGGCCAACCTGACCTAAATGTGAGGAAGAGCTCAGAGAATTCGATGTAAGTCAGTCATCATTTCGCATGTCAACACAAAACGTGTGCCATCATAGACTAACATAGGGGCCAAAGGTTTCAGAATCAGATACATAGATGTTCATCTTAAAAGTACATTTTTTGGTGTAAACAAGAAGTCCACAGGTGCAGCACTACAGCATTATAGTTGCTGGTTTAGAATTCAGATAGCTGAAAAGAAAACACTTTGAAAGATCCTCGTTGATCCTACATACTGTTTCAGATCTTAAGCAGTGTTGCGCTTACATTAACCTAAGGTAATAAAGAGGCCTCAGTGAGATTTGAACTCACGACTTCTGGTTTACGAGACCAGCGCTCTAACCCCTGAGCTATGAAGCCAAACAACAGACAAGTTGAACGTGTGTTTTCTGACCAAGGCTTTTTTTATCTAAAAACTTCAGACAAGGAAAAATCTTCAGCTACATTTAAGAAAGGCAAACTTTTCAGAATCAGATTCAAAAAAGTTCAACCTAAAAGTCTATTTATTTTTTACGGATAAAGAAAGAGCACACTTTTTTCTCCACTGTTATAGCACATGGCATAGTAATTGCTGGTCCAGTACAAGGCACCTGATTTGCAAAACCAGCGTTCAAAATCCTACTATGTGAAGACTGATGCTGTCCACTCTGACATACAAACTGACCGTGAGAAGTGGTATTTGACTCCATGACTCCAATTAAAACCGCCCAGATGGCCTGTTGAAAACGGGGCCAAAAATTTCAGAATGGGATTCAAAAATATTCATCTCAAAAGTCTATTTTTTGTGTGGAAAAAGAAAGAGTAGAACATTTCCTTGTCCACTGTACAGCATAGCAGTTGCTGGTTTATTACAAGTCAAATGGTTTACAAGAGCAGTGCTCAACACCATAGTCTGCGAAGAATGACGCTGTGCACTCAGACATTTAAAAAAATCTGGACTGTGAGAAGTGGTATTTGATTCCATGACTCCAGAGAAGACTGCCCAGCTGTACTGTTAAACCTTAGTCAAAGGTTTCAGAATCAGATTCTAAAATGTTTATCTTAAAAGTCTATTTTTTGATGAAAAAGAAAGTAGCACATTTTGTAGCATATGGCTGAATAGTTGCTGGTTCAGTACAAGGCACCTTTTTTGCAAAACCAGCGCTCAAAATATTAGTCTGTGAAGACTGATGCTGTCCACTCAAACATACAAGCATTTAAGAAAAGCTGGACTGTGAGAAGTAGTCCAGCATCATATTTGCTTAATATTCAAATAGTTGAAAACAAGACATTTTGGAGGACCCTTGATGATCCTGAAGTCATAATGGGTCATCGATAAGACCATACTCACATCAGACTAAGATGTAGGCCCCAGTGAGATTTGAACTCACGACCCCTGGTTTACAAGACCAGTGCTCTAACCCCTGAGCTATGAAGCCACCATGCACAGCTTTTCCCAATGGATTTTTTCCATTCTGTCCAAGTGTATCTTTTTGCCCTATAAACTGAAAAAAATCAAGACCTTCAAAACCATTTAAGAGAAACAGGGCTCTCATGGGACATAGAACTTTACATTGTTTGGCCAACCTGACCTAAATGTGAGGAAGAGCTCAGAGAATTCAATGTAAGTCAGTCATCATTTCGCATTTCAACACAAAACGTGTGCCATCATAGTCTAACATAGGGGCCAAAGGTTTCAGAATCAGATGCAAAGATGTTCATCTTAAAAGTCTATTTTTTGATAGAATTCAGATAGCTGAAAAGAAAACACTTTGAAAGATCCTCGTTGATCCTACATACTGTTTCAGATCTTAAGCAGTGTTGCGCTTACATTAACCTAAGGTAATAAAGAGGCCTCAGTGAGATTTGAACTCACGACTTCTGGTTTACGAGACCAGCGCTCTAACCCCTGAGCTATGAATCCAAACAGCAGACAAGTTGAACGTGTGTTTTCTGACCAAGGCTTTTTTTATCTAAAAACTTCAGACAAGGAAAAATCTTCAGCTACATTTAAGAAAGGCAAACTTTTCAGAATCAGATTCAAAAAAGTTCAACCTAAAAGTCTATTTATTTTTTACGGATAAAGAAAGAGCACACTTTTTTCTCCACTGTTATAGCATATGGCATAGTAATTGCTGGTCCAGTACAAGGCACCTGATTTGCAAAACCAGCGTTCAAAATCCTACTATGTGAAGACTGATGCTGTCCACTCTGACATACAAACTGACGTGAGAAGTGGTATTTGACTCCATGACTCCAATTAAAACCGCCCAGATGGCCTGTTGAAAACGGGGCCAAAAATTTCAGAATGGGATTCAAAAATATTCATCTCAAAAGTCTATTTTTTGTGTGGAAAAAGAAAGAGTAGAACATTTCCTTGTCCACTGTACAGCATAGCAGTTGCTGGTTTATTACAAGTCAAATGGTTTACAAGAGCAGTGCTCAACACCATAGTCTGCGAAGAATGACGCTGTGCACTCAGACATTTAAAAAAATCTGGACTGTGAGAAGTGGTATTTGATTCCATGACTCCAGAGAAGACTGCCCAGCTGTACTGTTAAACCTTAGTCAAAGGTTTCAGAATCAGATTCTAAAATGTTTATCTTAAAAGTCTATTTTTTGATGAAAAAGAAAGTAGCACATTTTGTAGCATATGGCTGAATAGTTGCTGGTTCAGTACAAGGCACCTTTTTGCAAAACCAGCGCTCAAAATATTAGTCTGTGAAGACTGATGCTGTCCACTCAAACATACAAGCATTTAAGAAAAGCTGGACTGTGAGAAGTAGTCCAGCATCATATTTGCTTAATATTCAAATAGTTGAAAACAAGACATTTTGGAGGACCCTTGATGATCCTGAAGTCATAATGGGTCATCGATAAGACCATACTCACATCAGACTAAAGATGTAGGCCCCAGTGAGATTTGAACTCACGACCCCTGGTTTACAAGACCAGTGCTCTAACCCCTGAGCTATGAAGCCACCATGCACAGCTTTTCCCAATGGTTTTTTCTTCTGTCAGTGTATCTTTTTGCCCTATAAACTGAAAAAAATCAAAGACCTTCAAAACCATTTAAGAGAAACAGGGCTCTTATGGGACATAGAACTTTACATTGTTTGGCCAACCTGACCTAAATGTGAGGAAGAGCTCAGAGAATTCGATGTAAGTCAGTCATCATTTCGCATGTCAACACAAAACGTGTGCCATCATAGACTAACATAGGGGCCAAAGGTTTCAGAATCAGATACATAGATGTTCATCTTAAAAGTACATTTTTTGGTGTAAACAAGAAGTCCACTGGTGCAGCACTACAGCATTATAGTTGCTGGTTTAGAATTCAGATAGCTGAAAAGAAAACACTTTGAAAGATCCTCGTTGATCCTACATACTGTTTCAGATCTTAAGCAGTGTTGCGCTTACATTAACCTAAGGTAATAAAGAGGCCTCAGTGAGATTTGAACTCACGACTTCTGGTTTACGAGACCAGCGCTCTAACCCCTGAGCTATGAAGCCAAACAACAGACAAGTTGAACGTGTGTTTTCTGACCAAGGCTTTTTTTATCTAAAAACTTCAGACAAGGAAAAATCTTCAGCTACATTTAAGAAAGGCAAACTTTTCAGAATCAGATTCAAAAAAGTTCAACCTAAAAGTCTATTTATTTTTTACGGATAAAGAAAGAGCACACTTTTTTCTCCACTGTTATAGCACATGGCATAGTAATTGCTGGTCCAGTACAAGGCACCTGATTTGCAAAACCAGCGTTCAAAATCCTACTATGTGAAGACTGATGCTGTCCACTCTGACATACAAACTGACCGTGAGAAGTGGTATTTGACTCCATGACTCCAATTAAAACCGCCCAGATGGCCTGTTGAAAACGGGGCCAAAAATTTCAGAATGGGATTCAAAAATATTCATCTCAAAAGTCTATTGTTTGTGTGGAAAAAGAAAGAGTAGAACATTTCCTTGTCCACTGTACAGCATAGCAGTTGCTGGTTTATTACAAGTCAAATGGTTTACAAGAGCAGTGCTCAACACCATAGTCTGCGAAGAATGACGCTGTGCACTCAGACATTTAAAAAAATCTGGACTGTGAGAAGTGGTATTTGATTCCATGACTCCAGAGAAGACTGCCCAGCTGTACTGTTAAACCTTAGTCAAAGGTTTCAGAATCAGATTCTAAAATGTTTATCTTAAAAGTCTATTTTTTGATGAAAAAGAAAGTAGCACATTTTGTAGCATATGGCTGAATAGTTGCTGGTTCAGTACAAGGCACCTTTTTTGCAAAACCAGCGCTCAAAATATTAGTCTGTGAAGACTGATGCTGTCCACTCAAACATACAAGCATTTAAGAAAAGCTGGACTGTGAGAAGTAGTCCAGCATCATATTTGCTTAATATTCAAATAGTTGAAAACAAGACATTTTGGAGGACCCTTGATGATCCTGAAGTCATAATGGGTCATCGATAAGACCATACTCACATCAGACTAAAGATGTAGGCCCCAGTGAGATTTGAACTCACGACCCCTGGTTTACAAGACCAGTGCTCTAACCCCTGAGCTATGAAGCCACCATGCACAGCTTTTCCCAATGGTTTTTTTTCAGGTGTATCTTTTTGCCCTATAAACTGAAAAAAATCAAAGACCTTCAAAACCATTTAAGAGAAACAGGGCTCTTATGGGACATAGAACTTTACATTGTTTGGCCAACCTGACCTAAATGTGAGGAAGAGCTCAGAGAATTCGATGTAAGTCAGTCATCATTTCGCATGTCAACACAAAACGTGTGCCATCATAGACTAACATAGGGGCCAAAGGTTTCAGAATCAGATACATAGATGTTCATCTTAAAAGTACATTTTTTGGTGTAAACAAGAAGTCCACTGGTGCAGCACTACAGCATTATAGTTGCTGGTTTAGAATTCAGATAGCTGAAAAGAAAACACTTTGAAAGATCCTCGTTGATCCTACATACTGTTTCAGATCTTAAGCAGTGTTGCGCTTACATTAACCTAAGGTAATAAAGAGGCCTCAGTGAGATTTGAACTCACGACTTCTGGTTTACGAGACCAGCGTTCTAACCCCTGAGCTATGAATCCAAACAACAGACAAGTTGAACGTGTGTTTTCTGACCAAGGCTTTTTTTATCTAAAAACTTCAGACAAGGAAAAATCTTCAGCTACATTTAAGAAAGGCAAACTTTTCAGAATCAGATTCAAAAAAGTTCAACCTAAAAGTCTATTTATTTTTTACGGATAAAGAAAGAGCACACTTTTTTCTCCACTGTTATAGCATATGGCATAGTAATTGCTGGTCCAGTACAAGGCACCTGATTTGCAAAACCAGCGTTCAAAATCCTACTATGTGAAGACTGATGCTGTCCACTCTGACATACAAACTGACCGTGAGAAGTGGTATTTGACTCCATGACTCCAATTAAAACCGCCCAGATGGCCTGTTGAAAACGGGGCCAAAAATTTCAGAATGGGATTCAAAAATATTCATCTCAAAAGTCTATTGTTTGTGTGGAAAAAGAAAGAGTAGAACATTTCCTTGTCCACTGTACAGCATAGCAGTTGCTGGTTTATTACAAGTCAAATGGTTTACAAGAGCAGTGCTCAACACCATAGTCTGCGAAGAATGACGCTGTGCACTCAGACATTTAAAAAAATCTGGACTGTGAGAAGTGGTATTTGATTCCATGACTCCAGAGAAGACTGCCCAGCTGTACTGTTAAACCTTAGTCAAAGGTTTCAGAATCAGATTCTAAAATGTTTATCTTAAAAGTCTATTTTTTGATGAAAAAGAAAGTAGCACATTTTGTAGCATATGGCTGAATAGTTGCTGGTTCAGTACAAGGCACCTTTTTTGCAAAACCAGCGCTCAAAATATTAGTCTGTGAAGACTGATGCTGTCCACTCAAACATACAAGCATTTAAGAAAAGCTGGACTGTGAGAAGTAGTCCAGCATCATATTTGCTTAATATTCAAATAGTTGAAAACAAGACATTTTGGAGGACCCTTGATGATCCTGAAGTCATAATGGGTCATCGATAAGACCATACTCACATCAGACTAAAGATGTAGGCCCCAGTGAGATTTGAACTCACGACCCCTGGTTTACAAGACCAGTGCTCTAACCCCTGAGCTATGAAGCCACCATGCACAGCTTTTCCCAATGGTTTTTTCATTCTGTCCAAGTGTATCTTTTTGCCCTATAAACTGAAAAAAATCAAAGACCTTCAAAACTATTTAAGAGAAACAGGGCTCTTATGGGACATAGAACTTTACATTGTTTGGCCAACCTGACCTAAATGTGAGGAAGAGCTCAGAGAATTCGATGTAAGTCAGTCATCATTTCGCATGTCAACACAAAACGTGTGCCATCATAGACTAACATAGGGGCCAAAGGTTTCAGAATAAAGAGGCCCCAGTGAGATTTGAACTCACGACTTCTGGTTTACGAGACCAGCGCTCTAACCCCTGAGCTATGAAGCCAAACAACAGACAAGTTGAACGTGTGTTTTCTGACCAAGGCTTTTTTTATCTAAAAACTTCAGACAAGGAAAAATCTTCAGCTACATTTAAGAAAGGCAAACTTTTCAGAATCAGATTCAAAAAAGTTCAACCTAAAAGTCTATTTATTTTTTACGGATAATTATATTACCATATTTATTATATTATATTCTCCACTGTTATAGCACATGGCATAGTAATTGCTGGTCCAGTACAAGGCACCTGATTTGCAAAACCAGCGTTCAAAATCCTACTATGTGAAGACTGATGCTGTCCACTCTGACATACAAACTGACCGTGAGAAGTGGTATTTGACTCCATGACTCCAATTAAAACCGCCCAGATGGCCTGTTGAAAACGGGGCCAAAAATTTCAGAATGGGATTCAAAAATATTCATCTCAAAAGTCTATTGTTTGTGTGGAAAAAGAAAGAGTAGAACATTTCCTTGTCCACTGTACAGCATAGCAGTTGCTGGTTTATTACAAGTCAAATGGTTTACAAGAGCAGTGCTCAACACCATAGTCTGCGAAGAATGACGCTGTGCACTCAGACATTTAAAAAAATCTGGACTGTGAGAAGTGGTATTTGATTCCATGACTCCAGAGAAGACTGCCCAGCTGTACTGTTAAACCTTAGTCAAAGGTTTCAGAATCAGATTCTAAAATGTTTATCTTAAAAGTCTATTTTTTGATGAAAAAGAAAGTAGCACATTTTGTAGCATATGGCTGAATAGTTGCTGGTTCAGTACAAGGCACCTTTTTTGCAAAACCAGCGCTCAAAATATTAGTCTGTGAAGACTGATGCTGTCCACTCAAACATACAAGCATTTAAGAAAAGCTGGACTGTGAGAAGTAGTCCAGCATCATATTTGCTTAATATTCAAATAGTTGAAAACAAGACATTTTGGAGGACCCTTGATGATCCTGAAGTCATAATGGGTCATCGATAAGACCATACTCACATCAGACTAAAGATGTAGGCCCCAGTGAGATTTGAACTCACGACCCCTGGTTTACAAGACCAGTGCTCTAACCCCTGAGCTATGAAGCCACCATGCACAGCTTTTCCCAATGGATTTTTTCCATTCTGTCCAGGTGTATCTTTTTGCCCTATAAACTGAAAAAAATCAAAGACCTTCAAAACCATTTAAGAGAAACAGGGCTCTTATGGGACATAGAACTTTACATTGTTTGGCCAACCTGACCTAAATGTGAGGAAGAGCTCAGAGAATTCGATGTAAGTCAGTCATCATTTCGCATTTCAACACAAAACGTGTGCCATCATAGTCTAACATAGGGGCCAAAGGTTTCAGAATCAGATGCAAAGATGTTCATCTTAAAAGTCTATTTTTTGATGAAAAAGATAGTAGCACATTTTGTAGCACATGGCATAGTAATTGCTGGTCCAGTACAAGGCACCTGATTTGCAAAACCAGCGTTCAAAATCCTACTATGTGAAGACTGATGCTGTCCACTCTGACATACAAACTGACCGTGAGAAGTGGTATTTGACTCCATGACTCCAATTAAAACCGCCCAGATGGCCTGTTGAAAACGGGGCCAAAAATTTCAGAATGGGATTCAAAAATATTCATCTCAAAAGTCTATTGTTTGTGTGGAAAAAGAAAGAGTAGAACATATCCTTGTCCACTGTACAGCATAGCAGTTGCTGGTTTATTACAAGTCAAATGGTTTACAAGAGCAGTGCTCAACACCATAGTCTGCGAAGAATGACGCTGTGCACTCAGACATTTAAAAAAATCTGGACTGTGAGAAGTGGTATTTGATTCCATGACTCCAGAGAAGACTGCCCAGCTGTACTGTTAAACCTTAGTCAAAGGTTTCAGAATCAGATTCTAAAATGTTTATCTTAAAAGTCTATTTTTTGATGAAAAAGAAAGTAGCACATTTTGTAGCATATGGCTGAATAGTTGCTGGTTCAGTACAAGGCACCTTTTTTGCAAAACCAGCGCTCAAAATATTAGTCTGTGAAGACTGATGCTGTCCACTCAAACATACAAGCATTTAAGAAAAGCTGGACTGTGAGAAGTAGTCCAGCATCATATTTGCTTAATATTCAAATAGTTGAAAACAAGACATTTTGGAGGACCCTTGATGATCCTGAAGTCATAATGGGTCATCGATAAGACCATACTCACATCAGACTAAAGATGTAGGCCCCAGTGAGATTTGAACTCACGACCCCTGGTTTACAAGACCAGTGCTCTAACCCCTGAGCTATGAAGCCACCATGCACAGCTTTTCCCAATGGATTTTTTCCATTCTGTCCAAGTGTATCTTTTTGCCCTATAAACTGAAAAAAATCAAGACCTTCAAAACCATTTAAGAGAAACAGGGCTCTCATGGGACATAGAACTTTACATTGTTTGGCCAACCTGACCTAAATGTGAGGAAGAGCTCAGAGAATTCAATGTAAGTCAGTCATCATTTCGCATTTCAACACAAAACGTGTGCCATCATAGTCTAACATAGGGGCCAAAGGTTTCAGAATCAGATGCAAAGATGTTCATCTTAAAAGTCTATTTTTTGATGAAAAAGATAGTAAAGTCTATTTTTGATGAAAAAGATAGTAGCACATTTTGTAGCACATGGCATAGTAATTGCTGGTCCAGTACAAGGCACCTGATTTGCAAAACCAGCGTTCAAAATCCTACTATGTGAAGACTGATGCTGTCCACTCTGACATACAAACTGACCGTGAGAAGTGGTATTTGACTCCATGACTCCAATTAAAACCGCCCAGATGGCCTGTTGAAAACGGGGCCAAAAATTTCAGAATGGGATTCAAAAATATTCATCTCAAAAGTCTATTTTTTGTGTGGAAAAAGAAAGAGTAGAACATTTCCTTGTCCACTGTACAGCATAGCAGTTGCTGGTTTATTACAAGTCAAATGGTTTACAAGAGCAGTGCTCAACACCATAGTCTGCGAAGAATGACGCTGTGCACTCAGACATTTAAAAAAATCTGGACTGTGAGAAGTGGTATTTGATTCCATGACTCCAGAGAAGACTGCCCAGCTGTACTGTTAAACCTTAGTCAAAGGTTTCAGAATCAGATTCTAAAATGTTTATCTTAAAAGTCTATTTTTTGATGAAAAAGAAAGTAGCACATTTTGTAGCATATGGCTGAATAGTTGCTGGTTCAGTACAAGGCACCTTTTTGCAAAACCAGCGCTCAAAATATTAGTCTGTGAAGACTGATGCTGTCCACTCAAGCATACAAGCATTTAAGAAAAGCTGGACTGTGAGAAGTAGTCCAGCATCATATTTGCTTAATATTCAAATAGTTGAAAACAAGACATTTTGGAGGACCCTTGATGATCCTGAAGTCATAATGGGTCATCGATAAGACCATACTCACATCAGACTAAAGATGTAGGCCCCAGTGAGATTTGAACTCACGACCCCTGGTTTACAAGACCAGTGCTCTAACCCCTGAGCTATGAAGCCACCATGCACAGCTTTTCCCAATGGTTTTTTTTCAGGTGTATCTTTTTGCCCTATAAACTGAAAAAAATCAAAGACCTTCAAAACTATTTAAGAGAAACAGGGCTCTTATGGGACATAGAACTTTACATTGTTTGGCCAACCTGACCTAAATGTGAGGAAGAGCTCAGAGAATTCGATGTAAGTCAGTCATCATTTCGCATGTCAACACAAAACGTGTGCCATCATAGACTAACATAGGGGCCAAAGGTTTCAGAATCAGATACATAGATGTTCATCTTAAAAGTACATTTTTTGGTGTAAACAAGAAGTCCACTGGTGCAGCACTACAGCATTATAGTTGCTGGTTTAGAATTCAGATAGCTGAAAAGAAAACACTTTGAAAGATCCTCGTTGATCCTACATACTGTTTCAGATCTTAAGCAGTGTTACGCTTACATTAACCTAAGGTAATAAAGAGGCCTCAGTGAGATTTGAACTCACGACTTCTGGTTTACGAGACCAGCGCTCTAACCCCTGAGCTATGAAGCCAAACAACAGACAAGTTGAACGTGTGTTTTCTGACCAAGGCTTTTTTTATCTAAAAACTTCAGACAAGGAAAAATCTTCAGCTACATTTAAGAAAGGCAAACTTTTCAGAATCAGATTCAAAAAAGTTCAACCTAAAAGTCTATTTATTTTTTACAGATAAAGAGAGAGCACACTTTTTTCTCCACTGTTATAGCACATGGCATAGTAATTGCTGGTCCAGTACAAGGCACCTGATTTGCAAAACCAGCGTTCAAAATCCTACTATGTGAAGACTGATGCTGTCCACTCTGACATACAAACTAACCGTGAGAAGTGGTATTTGACTCCATGACTCCAATTAAAACCGCCCAGATGGCCTGTTGAAAACGGGGCCAAAAATTTCAGAATGGGATTCAAAAATATTCATCTCAAAAGTCTATTGTTTGTGTGGAAAAAGAAAGAGTAGAACATTTCCTTGTCCACTGTACAGCATAGCAGTTGCTGGTTTATTACAAGTCAAATGGTTTACAAGAGCAGTGCTCAACACCATAGTCTGCGAAGAATGACGCTGTGCACTCAGACATTTAAAAAAATCTGGACTGTGAGAAGTGGTATTTGATTCCATGACTCCAGAGAAGACTGCCCAGCTGTACTGTTAAACCTTAGTCAAAGGTTTCAGAATCAGATTCTAAAATGTTTATCTTAAAAGTCTATTTTTTGATGAAAAAGAAAGTAGCACATTTTGTAGCATATGGCTGAATAGTTGCTGGTTCAGTACAAGGCACCTTTTTTGCAAAACCAGCGCTCAAAATATTAGTCTGTGAAGACTGATGCTGTCCACTCAAACATACAAGCATTTAAGAAAAGCTGGACTGTGAGAAGTAGTCCAGCATCATATTTGCTTAATATTCAAATAGTTGAAAACAAGACATTTTGGAGGACCCTTGATGATCCTGAAGTCATAATGGGTCATCGATAAGACCATACTCACATCAGACTAAAGATGTAGGCCCCAGTGAGATTTGAACTCACGACCCCTGGTTTACAAGACCAGTGCTCTAACCCCTGAGCTATGAAGCCACCATGCACAGCTTTTCCCAATGGTTTTTTTTTCAGGTGTATCTTTTTGCCCTATAAACTGAAAAAAATCAAAGACCTTCAAAACCATTTAAGAGAAACAGGGCTCTTATGGGACATAGAACTTTACATTGTTTGGCCAACCTGACCTAAATGTGAGGAAGAGCTCAGAGAATTCGATGTAAGTCAGTCATCATTTCGCATGTCAACACAAAACGTGTGCCATCATAGACTAACATAGGGGCCAAAGGTTTCAGAATCAGATACATAGATGTTCATCTTAAAAGTACATTTTTTGGTGTAAACAAGAAGTCCACTGGTGCAGCACTACAGCATTATAGTTGCTGGTTTAGAATTCAGATAGCTGAAAAGAAAACACTTTGAAAGATCCTCGTTGATCCTACATACTGTTTCAGATCTTAAGCAGTGTTGCGCTTACATTAACCTAAGGTAATAAAGAGGCCTCAGTGAGATTTGAACTCACGACTTCTGGTTTACGAGACCAGCGATCTAACCCCTGAGCTATGAAGCCAAACAACAGACAAGTTGAAGGTGTGTTTTCTGACCAAGGCTTTTTTTATCTAAAAACTTCAGACAAGGAAAAATCTTCAGCTACATTTAAGAAAGGCAAACTTTTCAGAATCAGATTCAAAAAAGTTCAACCTAAAAGTCTATTTATTTTTTACGGATAAAGAAAGAGCACACTTTTTTCTCCACTGTTATAGCACATGGCATAGTAATTGCTGGTCCAGTACAAGGCACCTGATTTGCAAAACCAGCGTTCAAAATCCTACTATGTGAAGACTGATGCTGTCCACTCTGACATACAAACTGACCGTGAGAAGTGGTATTTGACTCCATGACTCCAATTAAAACCGCCCAGATGGCCTGTTGAAAACGGGGCCAAAAATTTCAGAATGGGATTCAAAAATATTCATCTCAAAAGTCTATTTTTTGTGTGGAAAAAGAAAGAGTAGAACATTTCCTTGTCCACTGTACAGCATAGCAGTTGCTGGTTTATTACAAGTCAAATGGTTTACAAGAGCAGTGCTCAACACCATAGTCTGCGAAGAATGACGCTGTGCACTCAGACATTTAAAAAAATCTGGACTGTGAGAAGTGGTATTTGATTCCATGACTCCAGAGAAGACTGCCCAGCTGTACTGTTAAACCTTAGTCAAAGGTTTCAGAATCAGATTCTAAAATGTTTATCTTAAAAGTCTATTTTTTGATGAAAAAGAAAGTAGCACATTTTGTAGCATATGGCTGAATAGTTGCTGGTTCAGTACAAGGCACCTTTTTTGCAAAACCAGCGCTCAAAATATTAGTCTGTGAAGACTGATGCTGTCCACTCAAACATACAAGCATTTAAGAAAAGCTGGACTGTGAGAAGTAGTCCAGCATCATATTTGCTTAATATTCAAATAGTTGAAAACAAGACATTTTGGAGGACCCTTGATGATCCTGAAGTCATAATGGGTCATCGATAAGACCATACTCACATCAGACTAAAGATGTAGGCCCCAGTGAGATTTGAACCCACGACCCCTGGTTTACAAGACCAGTGCTCTAACCCCTGAGCTATGAAGCCACCATGCACAGCTTTTCCCAATGGATTTTTTCCATTCTGTCCAAGTGTATCTTTTTGCCCTATAAACTGAAAAAAATCAAGACCTTCAAAACCATTTAAGAGAAACAGGGCTCTCATGGGACATAGAACTTTACATTGTTTGGCCAACCTGACCTAAATGTGAGGAAGAGCTCAGAGAATTCGATGTAAGTCAGTCATCATTTCGCATTTCAACACAAAACGTGTGCCATCATAGTCTAACATAGGGGCCAAAGGTTTCAGAATCAGATGCAAAGATGTTCATCTTAAAAGTCTATTTTTTGATGAAAAAGATAGTAGCACATTTTGTAGCACATGGCATAGTAATTGCATGTCCAGTACAAGGCACCTGATTTGCAAAACCAGCGTTCAAAATCCTACTATGTGAAGACTGATGCTGTCCACTCTGACATACAAACTGACCGTGAGAAGTGGTATTTGACTCCATGACTCCAATTAAAACCGCCCAGATGGCCTGTTGAAAACGGGGCCAAAAATTTCAGAATGGGATTCAAAAATATTCATCTCAAAAGTCTATTTTTTGTGTGGAAAAAGAAAGAGTAGAACATATCCTTGTCCACTGTACAGCATAGCAGTTGCTGGTTTATTACAAGTCAAATGGTTTACAAGAGCAGTGCTCAACACCATAGTCTGCGAAGAATGACGCTGTGCACTCAGACATTTAAAAAAATCTGGACTGTGAGAAGTGGTATTTGATTCCATGACTCCAGAGAAGACTGCCCAGCTGTACTGTTAAACCTTAGTCAAAGGTTTCAGAATCAGATTCTAAAATGTTTATCTTAAAAGTCTATTTTTTGATGAAAAAGAAAGTAGCACATTTTGTAGCATATGGCTGAATAGTTGCTGGTTCAGTACAAGGCACCTTTTTTGCAAAACCAGCGCTCAAAATATTAGTCTGTGAAGACTGATGCTGTCCACTCAAACATACAAGCATTTAAGAAAAGCTGGACTGTGAGAAGTAGTCCAGCATCATATTTGCTTAATATTCAAATAGTTGAAAAAAAGACATTTTGGAGGACCCTTGATGATCCTGAAGTCATAATGGGTCATCGATAAGACCATACTCACATCAGACTAAAGATGTAGGCCCCAGTGAGATTTGAACTCACGACCCCTGGTTTACAAGACCAGTGCTCTAACCCCTGAGCTATGAAGCCACCATGCACAGCTTTTCCCAATGGATTTTTTCCATTCTGTCCAAGTGTATCTTTTTGCCCTATAAACTGAAAAAAATCAAAGACCTTCAAAACCATTTAAGAGAAACAGGGCTCTTATGGGACATAGAACTTTACATTGTTTGGCCAACCTGACCTAAATGTGAGGAAGAGCTCAGAGAATTCGATGTAAGTCAGTCATCATTTCGCATGTCAACACAAAACGTGTGCCATCATAGACTAACATAGGGGCCAAAGGTTTCAGAATCAGATACATAGATGTTCATCTTAAAAGTACATTTTTTGGTGTAAACAAGAAGTCCACTGGTGCAGCACTACAGCATTATAGTTGCTGGTTTAGAATTCAGATAGCTGAAAAGAAAACACTTTGAAAGATCCTCGTTGATCCTACATACTGTTTCAGATCTTAAGCAGTGTTGCGCTTACATTAACCTAAGGTAATAAAGAGGCCTCAGTGAGATTTGAACTCACGACTTCTGGTTTACGAGACCAGCGCTCTAACCCCTGAGCTATGAAGCCAAAATGAAGGTGTGTTTTCTGAGCAAGGCTTTTTTTATCTAAAAACTTCAGACAAGGAAAAATCTTCAGCTACATTTAAGAAAGGCAAACTTTTCAGAATCAGATTCAAAAAAGTTCAACCTAAAAGTCTATTTATTTTTTACGGATAAAGAAAGAGCACACTTTTTTCTCCACTGTTATAGCACATGGCATAGTAATTGCTGGTCCAGTACAAGGCACCTGATTTGCAAAACCAGCGTTCAAAATCCTACTATGTGAAGACTGATGCTGTCCACTCTGACATACAAACTGACCGTGAGAAGTGGTATTTGACTCCATGACTCCAATTAAAACCGCCCAGATGGCCTGTTGAAAACGGGGCCAAAAATTTCAGAATGGGATTCAAAAATATTCATCTCAAAAGTCTATTGTTTGTGTGGAAAAAGAAAGAGTAGAACATTTCCTTGTCCACTGTACAGCATAGCAGTTGCTGGTTTATTACAAGTCAAATGGTTTACAAGAGCAGTGCTCAACACCATAGTCTGCGAAGAATGACGCTGTGCACTCAGACATTTAAAAAAATCTGGACTGTGAGAAGTGGTATTTGATTCCATGACTCCAGAGAAGACTGCCCAGCTGTACTGTTAAACCTTAGTCAAAGGTTTCAGAATCAGATTCTAAAATGTTTATCTTAAAAGTCTATTTTTTGATGAAAAAGAAAGTAGCACATTTTGTAGCATATGGCTGAATAGTTGCTGGTTCAGTACAAGGCACCTTTTTTGCAAAACCAGCGCTCAAAATATTAGTCTGTGAAGACTGATGCTGTCCACTCAAACATACAAGCATTTAAGAAAAGCTGGACTGTGAGAAGTAGTCCAGCATCATATTTGCTTAATATTCAAATAGTTGAAAACAAGACATTTTGGAGGACCCTTGATGATCCTGAAGTCATAATGGGTCATCGATAAGACCATACTCACATCAGACTAAAGATGTAGGCCCCAGTGAGATTTGAACTCACGACCCCTGGTTTACAAGACCAGTGCTCTAACCCCTGAGCTATGAAGCCACCATGCACAGCTTTTCCCAATGGATTTTTTCCATTCTGTCCAAGTGTATCTTTTTGCCCTATAAACTGAAAAAAATCAAGACCTTCAAAACCATTTAAGAGAAACAGGGCTCTCATGGGACATAGAACTTTACATTGTTTGGCCAACCTGACCTAAATGTGAGGAAGAGCTCAGAGAATTCGATGTAAGTCAGTCATCATTTCGCGTTTCAACACAAAACGTGTGCCATCATAGTCTAACATAGGGGCCAAAGGTTTCAGAATCAGATGCAAAGATGTTCATCTTAAAAGTCTATTTTTTGATGAAAAAGATAGTAGCACATTTTGTAGCACATGGCATAGTAATTGCTGGTCCAGTACAAGGCACCTGATTTGCAAAACCAGCGTTCAAAATCCTACTATGTGAAGACTGATGCTGTCCACTCTGACATACAAACTGACCGTGAGAAGTGGTATTTGACTCCATGACTCCAATTAAAACCGCCCAGATGGCCTGTTGAAAACGGGGCCAAAAATTTCAGAATGGGATTCAAAAATATTCATCTCAAAAGTCAATTTTTTGTGTGGAAAAAGAAAGAGTAGAACATATCCTTGTCCACTGTACAGCATAGCAGTTGCTGGTTTATTACAAGTCAAATGGTTTACAAGAGCAGTGCTCAACACCATAGTCTGCGAAGAATGACGCTGTGCACTCAGACATTTAAAAAAATCTGGACTGTGAGAAGTGGTATTTGATTCCATGACTCCAGAGAAGACTGCCCAGCTGTACTGTTAAACCTTAGTCAAAGGTTTCAGAATCAGATTCTAAAATGTTTATCTTAAAAGTCTATTTTTTGATGAAAAAGAAAGTAGCACATTTTGTAGCATATGGCTGAATAGTTGCTGGTTCAGTACAAGGCACCTTTTTTGCAAAACCAGCGCTCAAAATATTAGTCTGTGAAGACTGATGCTGTCCACTCAAACATACAAGCATTTAAGAAAAGCTGGACTGTGAGAAGTAGTCCAGCATCATATTTGCTTAATATTCAAATAGTTGAAAACAAGACATTTTGGAGGACCCTTGATGATCCTGAAGTCATAATGGGTCATCGATAAGACCATACTCACATCAGACTAAAGATGTAGGCCCCAGTGAGATTTGAACTCACGACCCCTGGTTTACAAGACCAGTGCTCTAACCCCTGAGCTATGAAGCCACCATGCACAGCTTTTCCCAATGGATTTTTTCCATTCTGTCCAAGTGTATCTTTTTGCCCTATAAACTGAAAAAAATCAAGACCTTCAAAACCATTTAAGAGAAACAGGGCTCTCATGGGACATAGAACTTTACATTGTTTGGCCAACCTGACCTAAATGTGAGGAAGAGCTCAGAGAATTCGATGTAAGTCAGTCATCATTTCGCATTTCAACACAAAACGTGTGCCATCATAGTCTAACATAGGGGCCAAAGGTTTCAGAATCAGATGCAAAGATGTTCATCTTAAAAGTCTATTTTTTGATGAAAAAGATAGTAGCACATTTTGTAGCACATGGCATAGTAATTGCTGGTCCAGTACAAGGCACCTGATTTGCAAAACCAGCGTTCAAAATCCTACTATGTGAAGACTGATGCTGTCCACTCTGACATACAAACTGACCGTGAGAAGTGGTATTTGACTCCATGACTCCAATTAAAACCGCCCAGATGGCCTGTTGAAAACGGGGCCAAAAATTTCAGAATGGGATTCAAAAATATTCATCTCAAAAGTCTATTTTTTGTGTGGAAAAAGAAAGAGTAGAACATATCCTTGTCCACTGTACAGCATAGCAGTTGCTGGTTTATTACAAGTCAAATGGTTTACAAGAGCAGTGCTCAACACCATAGTCTGCGAAGAATGACGCTGTGCACTCAGACATTTAAAAAAATCTGGACTGTGAGAAGTGGTATTTGATTCCATGACTCCAGAGAAGACTGCCCAGCTGTACTGTTAAACCTTAGTCAAAGGTTTCAGAATCAGATTCTAAAATGTTTATCTTAAAAGTCTATTTTTTGATGAAAAAGAAAGTAGCACATTTTGTAGCATATGGCTGAATAGTTGCTGGTTCAGTACAAGGCACCTTTTTTGCAAAACCAGCGCTCAAAATATTAGTCTGTGAAGACTGATGCTGTCCACTCAAACATACAAGCATTTAAGAAAAGCTGGACTGTGAGAAGTAGTCCAGCATCATATTTGCTTAATATTCAAATAGTTGAAAACAAGACATTTTGGAGGACCCTTGATGATCCTGAAGTCATAATGGGTCATCGATAAGACCATACTCACATCAGACTAAAGATGTAGGCCCCAGTGAGATTTGAACTCACGACCCCTGGTTTACAAGACCAGTGCTCTAACCCCTGAGCTATGAAGCCACCATGCACAGCTTTTCCCAATGGATTTTTTCCATTCTGTCCAAGTGTATCTTTTTGCCCTATAAACTGAAAAAAATCAAGACCTTCAAAACCATTTAAGAGAAACAGGGCTCTCATGGGACATAGAACTTTACATTGTTTGGCCAACCTGACCTAAATGTGAGGAAGAGCTCAGAGAATTCGATGTAAGTCAGTCATCATTTCGCATTTCAACACAAAACGTGTGCCATCATAGTCTAACATAGGGGCCAAAGGTTTCAGAATCAGATGCAAAGATGTTCATCTTAAAAGTCTATTTTTTGATGAAAAAGATAGTAGCACATTTTGTAGCACATGGCATAGTAATTGCTGGTCCAGTACAAGGCACCTGATTTGCAAAACCAGCGTTCAAAATCCTACTATGTGAAGACTGATGCTGTCCACTCTGACATACAAACTGACCGTGAGAAGTGGTATTTGACTCCATGACTCCAATTAAAACCGCCCAGATGGCCTGTTGAAAACGGGGCCAAAAATTTCAGAATGGGATTCAAAAATATTCATCTCAAAAGTCTATTTTTTGTGTGGAAAAAGAAAGAGTAGAACATATCCTTGTCCACTGTACAGCATAGCAGTTGCTGGTTTATTACAAGTCAAATGGTTTACAAGAGCAGTGCTCAACACCATAGTCTGCGAAGAATGACGCTGTGCACTCAGACATTTAAAAAAATCTGGACTGTGAGAAGTGGTATTTGATTCCATGACTCCAGAGAAGACTGCCCAGCTGTACTGTTAAACCTTAGTCAAAGGTTTCAGAATCAGATTCTAAAATGTTTATCTTAAAAGTCTATTTTTTGATGAAAAAGAAAGTAGCACATTTTGTAGCATATGGCTGAATAGTTGCTGGTTCAGTACAAGGCACCTTTTTTGCAAAACCAGCGCTCAAAATATTAGTCTGTGAAGACTGATGCTGTCCACTCAAACATACAAGCATTTAAGAAAAGCTGGACTGTGAGAAGTAGTCCAGCATCATATTTGCTTAATATTCAAATAGTTGAAAACAAGACATTTTGGAGGACCCTTGATGATCCTGAAGTCATAATGGGTCATCGATAAGACCATACTCACATCAGACTAAAGATGTAGGCCCCAGTGAGATTTGAACTCACGACCCCTGGTTTACAAGACCAGTGCTCTAACCCCTGAGCTATGAAGCCACCATGCACAGCTTTTCCCAATGGATTTTTTCCATTCTGTCCAAGTGTATCTTTTTGCCCTATAAACTGAAAAAAATCAAGACCTTCAAAACCATTTAAGAGAAACAGGGCTCTCATGGGACATAGAACTTTACATTGTTTGGCCAACCTGACCTAAATGTGAGGAAGAGCTCAGAGAATTCGATGTAAGTCAGTCATCATTTCGCATTTCAACACAAAACGTGTGCCATCATAGTCTAACATAGGGGCCAAAGGTTTCAGAATCAGATGCAAAGATGTTCATCTTAAAAGTCTATTTTTTGATGAAAAAGATAGTAGCACATTTTGTAGCACATGGCATAGTAATTGCTGGTCCAGTACAAGGCACCTGATTTGCAAAACCAGCGTTCAAAATCCTACTATGTGAAGACTGATGCTGTCCACTCTGACATACAAACTGACCGTGAGAAGTGGTATTTGACTCCATGACTCCAATTAAAACCGCCCAGATGGCCTGTTGAAAACGGGGCCAAAAATTTCAGAATGGGATTCAAAAATATTCATCTCAAAAGTCTATTTTTTGTGTGGAAAAAGAAAGAGTAGAACATATCCTTGTCCACTGTACAGCATAGCAGTTGCTGGTTTATTACAAGTCAAATGGTTTACAAGAGCAGTGCTCAACACCATAGTCTGCGAAGAATGACGCTGTGCACTCAGACATTTAAAAAAATCTGGACTGTGAGAAGTGGTATTTGATTCCATGACTCCAGAGAAGACTGCCCAGCTGTACTGTTAAACCTTAGTCAAAGGTTTCAGAATCAGATTCTAAAATGTTTATCTTAAAAGTCTATTTTTTGATGAAAAAGAAAGTAGCACATTTTGTAGCATATGGCTGAATAGTTGCTGGTTCAGTACAAGGCACCTTTTTTGCAAAACCAGCGCTCAAAATATTAGTCTGTGAAGACTGATGCTGTCCACTCAAACATACAAGCATTTAAGAAAAGCTGGACTGTGAGAAGTAGTCCAGCATCATATTTGCTTAATATTCAAATAGTTGAAAACAAGACATTTTGGAGGACCCTTGATGATCCTGAAGTCATAATGGGTCATCGATAAGACCATACTCACATCAGACTAAAGATGTAGGCCCCAGTGAGATTTGAACTCACGACCCCTGGTTTACAAGACCAGTGCTCTAACCCCTGAGCTATGAAGCCACCATGCACAGCTTTTCCCAATGGATTTTTTCCATTCTGTCCAAGTGTATCTTTTTGCCCTATAAACTGAAAAAAATCAAGACCTTCAAAACCATTTAAGAGAAACAGGGCTCTCATGGGACATAGAACTTTACATTGTTTGGCCAACCTGACCTAAATGTGAGGAAGAGCTCAGAGAATTCGATGTAAGTCAGTCATCATTTCGCATTTCAACACAAAACGTGTGCCATCATAGTCTAACATAGGGGCCAAAGGTTTCAGAATCAGATGCAAAGATGTTCATCTTAAAAGTCTATTTTTTGATGAAAAAGATAGTAGCACATTTTGTAGCACATGGCATAGTAATTGCTGGTCCAGTACAAGGCACCTGATTTGCAAAACCAGCGTTCAAAATCCTACTATGTGAAGACTGATGCTGTCCACTCTGACATACAAACTGACCGTGAGAAGTGGTATTTGACTCCATGACTCCAATTAAAACCGCCCAGATGGCCTGTTGAAAACGGGGCCAAAAATTTCAGAATGGGATTCAAAAATATTCATCTCAAAAGTCTATTTTTTGTGTGGAAAAAGAAAGAGTAGAACATATCCTTGTCCACTGTACAGCATAGCAGTTGCTGGTTTATTACAAGTCAAATGGTTTACAAGAGCAGTGCTCAACACCATAGTCTGCGAAGAATGACGCTGTGCACTCAGACATTTAAAAAAATCTGGACTGTGAGAAGTGGTATTTGATTCCATGACTCCAGAGAAGACTGCCCAGCTGTACTGTTAAACCTTAGTCAAAGGTTTCAGAATCAGATTCTAAAATGTTTATCTTAAAAGTCTATTTTTTGATGAAAAAGAAAGTAGCACATTTTGTAGCATATGGCTGAATAGTTGCTGGTTCAGTACAAGGCACCTTTTTTGCAAAACCAGCGCTCAAAATATTAGTCTGTGAAGACTGATGCTGTCCACTCAAACATACAAGCATTTAAGAAAAGCTGGACTGTGAGAAGTAGTCCAGCATCATATTTGCTTAATATTCAAATAGTTGAAAACAAGACATTTTGGAGGACCCTTGATGATCCTGAAGTCATAATGGGTCATCGATAAGACCATACTCACATCAGACTAAAGATGTAGGCCCCAGTGAGATTTGAACTCACGACCCCTGGTTTACAAGACCAGTGCTCTAACCCCTGAGCTATGAAGCCACCATGCACAGCTTTTCCCAATGGATTTTTTCCATTCTGTCCAAGTGTATCTTTTTGCCCTATAAACTGAAAAAAATCAAGACCTTCAAAACCATTTAAGAGAAACAGGGCTCTCATGGGACATAGAACTTTACATTGTTTGGCCAACCTGACCTAAATGTGAGGAAGAGCTCAGAGAATTCGATGTAAGTCAGTCATCATTTCGCATTTCAACACAAAACGTGTGCCATCATAGTCTAACATAGGGGCCAAAGGTTTCAGAATCAGATGCAAAGATGTTCATCTTAAAAGTCTATTTTTTGATGAAAAAGATAGTAGCACATTTTGTAGCACATGGCATAGTAATTGCTGGTCCAGTACAAGGCACCTGATTTGCAAAACCAGCGTTCAAAATCCTACTATGTGAAGACTGATGCTGTCCACTCTGACATACAAACTGACCGTGAGAAGTGGTATTTGACTCCATGACTCCAATTAAAACCGCCCAGATGGCCTGTTGAAAACGGGGCCAAAAATTTCAGAATGGGATTCAAAAATATTCATCTCAAAAGTCTATTTTTTGTGTGGAAAAAGAAAGAGTAGAACATATCCTTGTCCACTGTACAGCATAGCAGTTGCTGGTTTATTACAAGTCAAATGGTTTACAAGAGCAGTGCTCAACACCATAGTCTGCGAAGAATGACGCTGTGCACTCAGACATTTAAAAAAATCTGGACTGTGAGAAGTGGTATTTGATTCCATGACTCCAGAGAAGACTGCCCAGCTGTACTGTTAAACCTTAGTCAAAGGTTTCAGAATCAGATTCTAAAATGTTTATCTTAAAAGTCTATTTTTTGATGAAAAAGAAAGTAGCACATTTTGTAGCATATGGCTGAATAGTTGCTGGTTCAGTACAAGGCACCTTTTTTGCAAAACCAGCGCTCAAAATATTAGTCTGTGAAGACTGATGCTGTCCACTCAAACATACAAGCATTTAAGAAAAGCTGGACTGTGAGAAGTAGTCCAGCATCATATTTGCTTAATATTCAAATAGTTGAAAACAAGACATTTTGGAGGACCCTTGATGATCCTGAAGTCATAATGGGTCATCGATAAGACCATACTCACATCAGACTAAAGATGTAGGCCCCAGTGAGATTTGAACTCACGACCCCTGGTTTACAAGACCAGTGCTCTAACCCCTGAGCTATGAAGCCACCATGCACAGCTTTTCCCAATGGATTTTTTCCATTCTGTCCAAGTGTATCTTTTTGCCCTATAAACTGAAAAAAATCAAGACCTTCAAAACCATTTAAGAGAAACAGGGCTCTCATGGGACATAGAACTTTACATTGTTTGGCCAACCTGACCTAAATGTGAGGAAGAGCTCAGAGAATTCGATGTAAGTCAGTCATCATTTCGCATTTCAACACAAAACGTGTGCCATCATAGTCTAACATAGGGGCCAAAGGTTTCAGAATCAGATGCAAAGATGTTCATCTTAAAAGTCTATTTTTTGATGAAAAAGATAGTAGCACATTTTGTAGCACATGGCATAGTAATTGCTGGTCCAGTACAAGGCACCTGATTTGCAAAACCAGCGTTCAAAATCCTACTATGTGAAGACTGATGCTGTCCACTCTGACATACAAACTGACCGTGAGAAGTGGTATTTGACTCCATGACTCCAATTAAAACCGCCCAGATGGCCTGTTGAAAACGGGGCCAAAAATTTCAGAATGGGATTCAAAAATATTCATCTCAAAAGTCTATTTTTTGTGTGGAAAAAGAAAGAGTAGAACATATCCTTGTCCACTGTACAGCATAGCAGTTGCTGGTTTATTACAAGTCAAATGGTTTACAAGAGCAGTGCTCAACACCATAGTCTGCGAAGAATGACGCTGTGCACTCAGACATTTAAAAAAATCTGGACTGTGAGAAGTGGTATTTGATTCCATGACTCCAGAGAAGACTGCCCAGCTGTACTGTTAAACCTTAGTCAAAGGTTTCAGAATCAGATTCTAAAATGTTTATCTTAAAAGTCTATTTTTTGATGAAAAAGAAAGTAGCACATTTTGTAGCATATGGCTGAATAGTTGCTGGTTCAGTACAAGGCACCTTTTTTGCAAAACCAGCGCTCAAAATATTAGTCTGTGAAGACTGATGCTGTCCACTCAAACATACAAGCATTTAAGAAAAGCTGGACTGTGAGAAGTAGTCCAGCATCATAATTGCTTAATATTCAAATAGTTGAAAACAAGACATTTTGGAGGACCCTTGATGATCCTGAAGTCATAATGGGTCATCGATAAGACCATACTCACATCAGACTAAAGATGTAGGCCCCAGTGAGATTTGAACTCACGACCCCTGCTCTAACCCCTGAGCTATGAAGCCACCATGCACAGCTTTTCCCAATGGTTTTTTTTCAGGTGTATCTTTTTGCCCTATAAACTGAAAAAAATCAAAGACCTTCAAAACCATTTAAGAGAAACAGGGCTCTTATGGGACATAGAACTTTACATTGTTTGGCCAACCTGACCTAAATGTGAGGAAGAGCTCAGAGAATTCGATGTAAGTCAGTCATCATTTCGCATGTCAACACAAAACGTGTGCCATCATAGACTAACATAGGGGCCAAAGGTTTCAGAATCAGATACATAGATGTTCATCTTAAAAGTACATTTTTTGGTGTAAACAAGAAGTCCACTGGTGCAGCACTACAGCATTATAGTTGCTGGTTTAGAATTCAGATAGCTGAAAAGAAAACACTTTGAAAGATCCTCGTTGATCCTACATACTGTTTCAGATCTTAAGCAGTGTTGCGCTTACATTAACCTAAGGTAATAAAGAGGCCTCAGTGAGATTTGAACTCACGACTTCTGGTTTACGAGACCAGCGCTCTAACCCCTGAGCTATGAAGCCAAACAACAGACAAGTTGAAGGTGTGTTTTCTGACCAAGGCTTTTTTTATCTAAATACTTCAGACAAGGAAAAATCTTCAGCTACATTTAAGAAAGGCAAACTTTTCAGAATCAGATTCAAAAAAGTTCAACCTAAAAGTCTATTTATTTTTTACGGATAAAGAAAGAGCACACTTTTTTCTCCACTGTTATAGCACATGGCATAGTAATTGCTGGTCCAGTACAAGGCACCTGATTTGCAAAACCAGCGTTCAAAATCCTACTATGTGAAGACTGATGCTGTCCACTCTGACATACAAACTGACCGTGAGAAGTGGTATTTGACTCCATGACTCCAATTAAAACCGCCCAGATGGCCTGTTGAAAACGGGGCCAAAAATTTCAGAATGGGATTCAAAAATATTCATCTCAAAAGTCTATTGTTTGTGTGGAAAAAGAAAGAGTAGAACATTTCCTTGTCCACTGTACAGCATAGCAGTTGCTGGTTTATTACAAGTCAAATGGTTTACAAGAGCAGTGCTCAACACCATAGTCTGCGAAGAATGACGCTGTGCACTCAGACATTTAAAAAAATCTGGACTGTGAGAAGTGGTATTTGATTCCATGACTCCAGAGAAGACTGCCCAGCTGTACTGTTAAACCTTAGTCAAAGGTTTCAGAATCAGATTCTAAAATGTTTATCTTAAAAGTCTATTTTTTTATGAAAAAGAAAGTAGCACATTTTGTAGCATATGGCTGAATAGTTGCTGGTTCAGTACAAGGCACCTTTTTTGCAAAACCAGCGCTCAAAATATTAGTCTGTGAAGACTGATGCTGTCCATTTAAACATACAAGCATTTAAGAAAAGCTGGACTGTGAGAAGTAGTCCAGCATCATATTTGCTTAATATTCAAATAGTTGAAAACAAGACATTTTGGAGGACCCTTGATGATCCTGAAGTCATAATGGGTCATCGATAAGACCATACTCACATCAGACTAAAGATGCAGTGAGATTTGAACTCACGACCCCTGGTTTACAAGACCAGTGCTCTAACCCCTGAGCTATGAAGCCACCATGCACAGCTTTTCCCAATGTTTTTTTTTCAGGCGTATCTTTTTGCCCTATAAACTGAAAAAAATCAAAGACCTTCAAAACCATTTAAGAGAAACAGGGCTCTTATGGGACATAGAACTTTACATTGTTTGGCCAACCTGACCTAAATGTGAGGAAGAGCTCAGAGAATTCGATGTAAGTCAGTCATCATTTCGCATGTCAACACAAAACGTGTGCCATCATAGACTAACATAGGGGCCAAAGGTTTCAGAATCAGATACATAGATGTTCATCTTAAAAGTACATTTTTTGGTGTAAACAAGAAGTCCACTGGTGCAGCACTACAGCATTATAGTTGCTGGTTTAGAATTCAGATAGCTGAAAAGAAAACACTTTGAAAGATCCTCGTTGATCCTACATACTGTTTCAGATCTTAAGCAGTGTTGCGCTTACATTAACCTAAGGTAATAAAGAGGCCTCAGTGAGATTTGAACTCACGACTTCTGGTTTACGAGACCAGCGCTCTAACCCCTGAGCTATGAAGCCAAACAACAGACAAGTTGAAGGTGTGTTTTCTGACCAAGGCTTTTTTTATCTAAAAACTTCAGACAAGGAAAAATCTTCAGCTACATTTAAGAAAGGCAAACTTTTCAGAATCAGATTCAAAAAAGTTCAACCTAAAAGTCTATTTATTTTTTACGGATAAAGAAAGAGCACACTTTTTTCTCCACTGTTATAGCACATGGCATAGTAATTGCTGGTCCAGTACAAGGCACCTGATTTGCAAAACCAGCGTTCAAAATCCTACTATGTGAAGACTGATGCTGTCCACTCTGACATACAAACTGACCGTGAGAAGTGGTATTTGACTCCATGACTCCAATTAAAACCGCCCAGATGGCCTGTTGAAAACGGGGCCAAAAATTTCAGAATGGGATTCAAAAATATTCATCTCAAAAGTCTATTTTTTGTGTGGAAAAAGAAAGAGTAGAACATTTCCTTGTCCACTGTACAGCATAGCAGTTGCTGGTTTATTACAAGTCAAATGGTTTACAAGAGCAGTGCTCAACACCATAGTCTGCGAAGAATGACGCTGTGCACTCAGACATTTAAAAAAATCTGGACTGTGAGAAGTGGTATTTGATTCCATGACTCCAGAGAAGACTGCCCAGCTGTACTGTTAAACCTTAGTCAAAGGTTTCAGAATCAGATTCTAAAATGTTTATCTTAAAAGTCTATTTTTTGATGAAAAAGAAAGTAGCACATTTTGTAGCATATGGCTGAATAGTTGCTGGTTCAGTACAAGGCACCTTTTTTGCAAAACCAGCGCTCAAAATATTAGTCTGTGAAGACTGATGCTGTCCACTCAAACATACAAGCATTTAAGAAAAGCTGGACTGTGAGAAGTAGTCCAGCATCATATTTGCTTAATATTCAAATAGTTGAAAACAAGACATTTTGGAGGACCCTTGATGATCCTGAAGTCATAATGGGTCATCGATAAGACCATACTCACATCAGACTAAAGATGTAGGCCCCAGTGAGATTTGAGCTCACAACCCCTGGTTTACAAGACCAGTGCTCTAACCCCTGAGCTATGAAGCCACCATGCACAGCTTTTCCCAATAGTTTTTTTTCAGGTGTATCTTTTTGCCCTATAAACTGAAAAAAATCAAAGACCTTCAAAACCATTTAAGAGAAACAGGGCTCTTATGGGACATAGAACTTTACATTGTTTGGCCAACCTGACCTAAATGTGAGGAAGAGCTCAGAGAATTCGATGTAAGTCAGTCATCATTTCGCATGTCAACACAAAACGTGTGCCATCATAGACTAACATAGGGGCCAAAGGTTTCAGAATCAGATACATAGATGTTCATCTTAAAAGTACATTTTTTGGTGTAAACAAGAAGTCCACTGGTGCAGCACTACAGCATTATAGTTGCTGGTTTAGAATTCAGATAGCTGAAAAGAAAACACTTTGAAAGATCCTCGTTGATCCTACATACTGTTTCAGATCTTAAGCAGTGTTGCGCTTACATTAACCTAAGGTAATAAAGAGGCCTCAGTGAGATTTGAACTCACGACTTCTGGTTTACGAGACCAGCGCTCTAACCCCTGAGCTATGAAGCCAAACAACAGACAAGTTGAAGGTGTGTTTTCTGACCAAGGCTTTTTTTATCTAAAAACTTCAGACAAGGAAAAATCTTCAGCTACATTTAAGAAAGGCAAACTTTTCAGAATCAGATTCAAAAAAGTTCAACCTAAAAGTCTATTTATTTTTTACGGATAAAGAAAGAGCACACTTTTTTCTCCACTGTTATAGCACATGGCATAGTAATTGCTGGTCCAGTACAAGGCACCTGATTTGCAAAACCAGCGTTCAAAATCCTACTATGTGAAGACTGATGCTGTCCACTCTGACATACAAACTGACCGTGAGAAGTGGTATTTGACTCCATGACTCCAATTAAAACCGCCCAGATGGCCTGTTGAAAACGGGGCCAAAAATTTCAGAATGGGATTCAAAAATATTCATCTCAAAAGTCTATTGTTTGTGTGGAAAAAGAAAGAGTAGAACATTTCCTTGTCCACTGTACAGCATAGCAGTTGCTGGTTTATTACAAGTCAAATGGTTTACAAGAGCAGTGCTCAACACCATAGTCTGCGAAGAATGACGCTGTGCACTCAGACATTTAAAAAAATCTGGACTGTGAGAAGTGGTATTTGATTCCATGACTCCAGAGAAGACTGCCCAGCTGTACTGTTAAACCTTAGTCAAAGGTTTCAGAATCAGATTCTAAAATGTTTATCTTAAAAGTCTATTTTTTGATGAAAAAGAAAGTAGCACATTTTGTAGCATATGGCTGAATAGTTGCTGGTTCAGTACAAGGCACCTTTTTTGCAAAACCAGCGCTCAAAATATTAGTCTGTGAAGACTGATGCTGTCCACTCAAACATACAAGCATTTAAGAAAAGCTGGACTGTGAGAAGTAGTCCAGCATCATATTTGCTTAATATTCAAATAGTTGAAAACAAGACATTTTGGAGGACCCTTGATGATCCTGAAGTCATAATGGGTCATCGATAAGACCATACTCACATCAGACTAAAGATGTAGGCCCCAGTGAGATTTGAACTCACGACCCCTGGTTTACAAGACCAGTGCTCTAACCCCTGAGCTATGAAGCCACCATGCACAGCTTTTCCCAATGGATTTTTTCCATTCTGTCCAAGTGTATCTTTTTGCCCTATAAACTGAAAAAAATCAAGACCTTCAAAACCATTTAAGAGAAACAGGGCTCTCATGGGACATAGAACTTTACATTGTTTGGCCAACCTGACCTAAATGTGAGGAAGAGCTCAGAGAATTCGATGTAAGTCAGTCATCATTTCGCATTTCAACACAAAACGTGTGCCATCATAGTCTAACATAGGGGCCAAAGGTTTCAGAATCAGATGCAAAGATGTTCATCTTAAAAGTCTATTTTTTGATGAAAAAGATAGTAGCACATTTTGTAGCACATGGCATAGTAATTGCTGGTCCAGTACAAGGCACCTGATTTGCAAAACCAGCGTTCAAAATCCTACTATGTGAAGACTGATGCTGTCCACTCTGACATACAAACTGACCGTGAGAAGTGGTATTTGACTCCATGACTCCAATTAAAACCGCCCAGATGGCCTGTTGAAAACGGGGCCAAAAATTTCAGAATGGGATTCAAAAATATTCATCTCAAAAGTCTATTTTTTGTGTGGAAAAAGAAAGAGTAGAACATATCCTTGTCCACTGTACAGCATAGCAGTTGCTGGTTTATTACAAGTCAAATGGTTTACAAGAGCAGTGCTCAACACCATAGTCTGCGAAGAATGACGCTGTGCACTCAGACATTTAAAAAAATCTGGACTGTGAGAAGTGGTATTTGATTCCATGACTCCAGAGAAGACTGCCCAGCTGTACTGTTAAACCTTAGTCAAAGGTTTCAGAATCAGATTCTAAAATGTTTATCTTAAAAGTCTATTTTTTGATGAAAAAGAAAGTAGCACATTTTGTAGCATATGGCTGAATAGTTGCTGGTTCAGTACAAGGCACCTTTTTTGCAAAACCAGCGCTCAAAATATTAGTCTGTGAAGACTGATGCTGTCCACTCAAACATACAAGCATTTAAGAAAAGCTGGACTGTGAGAAGTAGTCCAGCATCATATTTGCTTAATATTCAAATAGTTGAAAACAAGACATTTTGGAGGACCCTTGATGATCCTGAAGTCATAATGGGTCATCGATAAGACCATACTCACATCAGACTAAAGATGTAGGCCCCAGTGAGATTTGAACTCACGACCCCTGGTTTACAAGACCAGTGCTCTAACCCCTGAGCTATGAAGCCACCATGCACAGCTTTTCCCAATGGTTTTTTTTTCAGGTGTATCTTTTTGCCCTATAAACTGAAAAAAATCAAAGACCTTCAAAACCATTTAAGAGAAACAGGGCTCTTATGGGACATAGAACTTTACATTGTTTGGCCAACCTGACCTAAATGTGAGGAAGAGCTCAGAGAATTCGATGTAAGTCAGTCATCATTTCGCATGTCAACACAAAACGTGTGCCATCATAGACTAACATAGGGGCCAAAGGTTTCAGAATCAGATACATAGATGTTCATCTTAAAAGTACATTTTTTGGTGTAAACAAGAAGTCCACTGGTGCAGCACTACAGCATTATAGTTGCTGGTTTAGAATTCAGATAGCTGAAAAGAAAACACTTTGAAAGATCCTCGTTGATCCTACATACTGTTTCAGATCTTAAGCAGTGTTGCGCTTACATTAACCTAAGGTAATAAAGAGGCCTCAGTGAGATTTGAACTCACGACTTCTGGTTTACGAGACCAGCGCTCTAACCCCTGAGCTATGAAGCCAAACAACAGACAAGTTGAACGTGTGTTTTCTGACCAAGGCTTTTTTTATCTAAAAACTTCAGACAAGGAAAAATCTTCAGCTACATTTAAGAAAGGCAAACTTTTCAGAATCAGATTCAAAAAAGTTCAACCTAAAAGTCTATTTATTTTTTACGGATAAAGAAAGAGCACACTTTTTTCTCCACTGTTATAGCACATGGCATAGTAATTGCTGGTCCAGTACAAGGCACCTGATTTGCAAAACCAGCGTTCAAAATCCTACTATGTGAAGACTGATGCTGTCCACTCTGACATACAAACTGACCGTGAGAAGTGGTATTTGACTCCATGACTCCAATTAAAACCGCCCAGATGGCCTGTTGAAAACGGGGCCAAAAATTTCAGAATGGGATTCAAAAATATTCATCTCAAAAGTCTATTGTTTGTGTGGAAAAAGAAAGAGTAGAACATTTCCTTGTCCACTGTACAGCATAGCAGTTGCTGGTTTATTACAAGTCAAATGGTTTACAAGAGCAGTGCTCAACACCATAGTCTGCGAAGAATGACGCTGTGCACTCAGACATTTAAAAAAATCTGGACTGTGAGAAGTGGTATTTGATTCCATGACTCCAGAGAAGACTGCCCAGCTGTACTGTTAAACCTTAGTCAAAGGTTTCAGAATCAGATTCTAAAATGTTTATCTTAAAAGTCTATTTTTTGATGAAAAAGAAAGTAGCACATTTTGTAGCATATGGCTGAATAGTTGCTGGTTCAGTACAAGGCACCTTTTTTGCAAAACCAGCGCTCAAAATATTAGTCTGTGAAGACTGATGCTGTCCACTCAAACATACAAGCATTTAAGAAAAGCTGGACTGTGAGAAGTAGTCCAGCATCATATTTGCTTAATATTCAAATAGTTGAAAACAAGACATTTTGGAGGACCCTTGATGATCCTGAAGTCATAATGGGTCATCGATAAGACCATACTCACATCAGACTAAAGATGTAGGCCCCAGTGAGATTTGAACTCACGACCCCTGGTTTACAAGACCAGTGCTCTAACCCCTGAGCTATGAAGCCACCATGCACAGCTTTTCCCAATGTTTTTTTTTTCAGGTGTATCTTTTTGCCCTATAAACTGAAAAAAATCAAAGACCTTCAAAACCATTTAAGAGAAACAGGGCTCTTATGGGACATAGAACTTTACATTGTTTGGCCAACCTGACCTAAATGTGAGGAAGAGCTCAGAGAATTCGATGTAAGTCAGTCATCATTTCGCATGTCAACACAAAACGTGTGCCATCATAGACTAACATAGGGGCCAAAGGTTTCAGAATCAGATACATAGATGTTCATCTTAAAAGTACATTTTTTGGTGTAAACAAGAAGTCCACTGGTGCAGCACTACAGCATTATAGTTGCTGGTTTAGAATTCAGATAGCTGAAAAGAAAACACTTTGAAAGATCCTCGTTGATCCTACATACTGTTTCAGATCTTAAGCAGTGTTGCGCTTACATTAACCTAAGGTAATAAAGAGGCCTCAGTGAGATTTGAACTCACGACTTCTGGTTTACGAGACCAGCGTTCTAACCCCTGAGCTATGAATCCAAACAACAGACAAGTTGAACGTGTGTTTTCTGACCAAGGCTTTTTTTATTTAAAAACTTCAGACAAGGAAAAATCTTCAGCTACATTTAAGAAAGGCAAACTTTTCAGAATCAGATTCAAAAAAGTTCAACCTAAAAGTCTATTTATTTTTTACGGATAAAGAAAGAGCACACTTTTTTCTCCACTGTTATAGCACATGGCATAGTAATTGCTGGTCCAGTACAAGGCACCTGATTTGCAAAACCAGCGTTCAAAATCCTACTATGTGAAGACTGATGCTGTCCACTCTGACATACAAACTGACCGTGAGAAGTGGTATTTGACTCCATGACTCCAATTAAAACCGCCCAGATGGCCTGTTGAAAACGGGGCCAAAAATTTCAGAATGGGATTCAAAAATATTCATCTCAAAAGTCTATTGTTTGTGTGGAAAAAGAAAGAGTAGAACATTTCCTTGTCCACTGTACAGCATAGCAGTTGCTGGTTTATTACAAGTCAAATGGTTTACAAGAGCAGTGCTCAACACCATAGTCTGCGAAGAATGACGCTGTGCACTCAGACATTTAAAAAAATCTGGACTGTGAGAAGTGGTATTTGATTCCATGACTCCAGAGAAGACTGCCCAGCTGTACTGTTAAACCTTAGTCAAAGGTTTCAGAATCAGATTCTAAAATGTTTATCTTAAAAGTCTTTTTTTTGATGAAAAAGAAAGTAGCACATTTTGTAGCATATGGCTGAATAGTTGCTGGTTCAGTACAAGGCACCTTTTTTGCAAAACCAGCGCTCAAAATATTAGTCTGTGAAGACTGATGCTGTCCACTCAAACATACAAGCATTTAAGAAAAGCTGGACTGTGAGAAGTAGTCCAGCATCATATTTGCTTAATATTCAAATAGTTGAAAACAAGACATTTTGGAGGACCCTTGATGATCCTGAAGTCATAATGGGTCATCGATAAGACCATACTCACATCAGACTAAAGATGTAGGCCCCAGTGAGATTTGAACTCACAACCCCTGGTTTACAAGACCAGTGCTCTAACCCCTGAGCTATGAAGCCACCATGCACAGCTTTTCCCAATGGTTTTTTTTCAGGTGTATCTTTTTGCCCTATAAACTGAAAAAAATCAAAGACCTTCAAAACCATTTAAGAGAAACAGGGCTCTTATGGGACATAGAACTTTACATTGTTTGGCCAACCTGACCTAAATGTGAGGAAGAGCTCAGAGAATTCGATGTAAGTCAGTCATCATTTCGCATGTCAACACAAAACGTGTGCCATCATAGACTAACATAGGGGCCAAAGGTTTCAGAATCAGATACATAGATGTTCATCTTAAAAGTACATTTTTTGGTGTAAACAAGAAGTCCACTGGTGCAGCACTACAGCATTATAGTTGCTGGTTTAGAATTCAGATAGCTGAAAAGAAAACACTTTGAAAGATCCTCGTTGATCCTACATACTGTTTCAGATCTTAAGCAGTGTTGCGCTTACATTAACCTAAGGTAATAAAGAGGCCTCAGTGAGATTTGAACTCACGACTTCTGGTTTACGAGACCAGCGCTCTAACCCCTGAGCTATGAAGCCAAACAACAGACAAGTTGAACGGTGTGTTTTCTGACCAAGGCTTTTTTTATCTAAAAACTTCAGACAAGGAAAAATCTTCAGCTACATTTAAGAAAGGCAAACTTTTCAGAATCAGATTCAAAAAAGTTCAACCTAAAAGTCTATTTATTTTTTACGGATAAAGAAAGAGCACACTTTTTTCTCCACTGTTATAGCACATGGCATAGTAATTGCTGGTCCAGTACAAGGCACCTGATTTGCAAAACCAGCGTTCAAAATCCTACTATGTGAAGACTGATGCTGTCCACTCTGACATACAAACTGACCGTGAGAAGTGGTATTTGACTCCATGACTCCAATTAAAACCGCCCAGATGGCCTGTTGAAAACGGGGCCAAAAATTTCAGAATGGGATTCAAAAATATTCATCTCAAAAGTCTATTGTTTGTGTGGAAAAAGAAAGAGTAGAACATTTCCTTGTCCACTGTACAGCATAGCAGTTGCTGGTTTATTACAAGTCAAATGGTTTACAAGAGCAGTGCTCAACACCATAGTCTGCGAAGAATGACGCTGTGCACTCAGACATTTAAAAAAATCTGGACTGTGAGAAGTGGTATTTGATTCCATGACTCCAGAGAAGACTGCCCAGCTGTACTGTTAAACCTTAGTCAAAGGTTTCAGAATCAGATTCTAAAATGTTTATCTTAAAAGTCTATTTTTTGATGAAAAAGAAAGTAGCACATTTTGTAGCATATGGCTGAATAGTTGCTGGTTCAGTACAAGGCACCTTTTTTGCAAAACCAGCGCTCAAAATATTAGTCTGTGAAGACTGATGCTGTCCACTCAAACATACAAGCATTTAAGAAAAGCTGGACTGTGAGAAGTAGTCCAGCATCATATTTGCTTAATATTCAAATAGTTGAAAACAAGACATTTTGGAGGACCCTTGATGATCCTGAAGTCATAATGGGTCATCGATAAGACCATACTCACATCAGACTAAAGATGTAGGCCCCAGTGAGATTTGAACTCACGACCCCTGGTTTACAAGACCAGTGCTCTAACCCCTGAGCTATGAAGCCACCATGCACAGCTTTTCCCAATGGATTTTTTCCATTCTGTCCAAGTGTATCTTTTTGCCCTATAAACTGAAAAAAATCAAGACCTTCAAAACCATTTAAGAGAAACAGGGCTCTCATGGGACATAGAACTTTACATTGTTTGGCCAACCTGACCTAAATGTGAGGAAGAGCTCAGAGAATTCGATGTAAGTCAGTCATCATTTCGCATTTCAACACAAAACGTGTGCCATCATAGTCTAACATAGGGGCCAAAGGTTTCAGAATCAGATGCAAAGATGTTCATCTTAAAAGTCTATTTTTTGATGAAAAAGATAGTAGCACATTTTGTAGCACATGGCATAGTAATTGCTGGTCCAGTACAAGGCACCTGATTTGCAAAACCAGCGTTCAAAATCCTACTATGTGAAGACTGATGCTGTCCACTCTGACATACAAACTGACCGTGAGAAGTGGTATTTGACTCCATGACTCCAATTAAAACCGCCCAGATGGCCTGTTGAAAACGGGGCCAAAAATTTCAGAATGGGATTCAAAAATATTCATCTCAAAAGTCTATTTTTTGTGTGGAAAAAGAAAGAGTAGAACATATCCTTGTCCACTGTACAGCATAGCAGTTGCTGGTTTATTACAAGTCAAATGGTTTACAAGAGCAGTGCTCAACACCATAGTCTGCGAAGAATGACGCTGTGCACTCAGACATTTAAAAAAATCTGGACTGTGAGAAGTGGTATTTGATTCCATGACTCCAGAGAAGACTGCCCAGCTGTACTGTTAAACCTTAGTCAAAGGTTTCAGAATCAGATTCTAAAATGTTTATCTTAAAAGTCTATTTTTTGATGAAAAAGAAAGTAGCACATTTTGTAGCATATGGCTGAATAGTTGCTGGTTCAGTACAAGGCACCTTTTTTGCAAAACCAGCGCTCAAAATATTAGTCTGTGAAGACTGATGCTGTCCACTCAAACATACAAGCATTTAAGAAAAGCTGGACTGTGAGAAGTAGTCCAGCATCATATTTGCTTAATATTCAAATAGTTGAAAACAAGACATTTTGGAGGACCCTTGATGATCCTGAAGTCATAATGGGTCATCGATAAGACCATACTCACATCAGACTAAAGATGTAGGCCCCAGTGAGATTTGAACTCACGACCCCTGGTTTACAAGACCAGTGCTCTAACCCCTGAGCTATGAAGCCACCATGCACAGCTTTTCCCAATGTTTTTTTTTCAGGTGTATCTTTTTGCCCTATAAACTGAAAAAAATCAAAGACCTTCAAAACCATTTAAGAGAAACAGGGCTCTTATGGGACATAGAACTTTACATTGTTTGGCCAACCTGACCTAAATGTGAGGAAGAGCTCAGAGAATTCGATGTAAGTCAGTCATCATTTCGCATGTCAACACAAAACGTGTGCCATCATAGACTAACATAGGGGCCAAAGGTTTCAGAATCAGATACATAGATGTTCATCTTAAAAGTACATTTTTTGGTGTAAACAAGAAGTCCACTGGTGCAGCACTACAGCATTATAGTTGCTGGTTTAGAATTCAGATAGCTGAAAAGAAAACACTTTGAAAGATCCTCGTTGATCCTACATACTGTTTCAGATCTTAAGCAGTGTTGCGCTTACATTAACCTAAGGTAATAAAGAGGCCTCAGTGAGATTTGAACTCACGACTTCTGGTTTACGAGACCAGCGCTCTAACCCCTGAGCTATGAAGCCAAACAACAGACAAGTTGAACGTGTGTTTTCTGACCAAGGCTTTTTTTATCTAAAAACTTCAGACAAGGAAAAATCTTCAGCTACATTTAAGAAAGGCAAACTTTTCAGAATCAGATTCAAAAAAGTTCAACCTAAAAGTCTATTTATTTTTTACGGATAAAGAAAGAGCACACTTTTTTCTCCACTGTTATAGCACATGGCATAGTAATTGCTGGTCCAGTACAAGGCACCTGATTTGCAAAACCAGCGTTCAAAATCCTACTATGTGAAGACTGATGCTGTCCACTCTGACATACAAACTGACCGTGAGAAGTGGTATTTGACTCCATGACTCCAATTAAAACCGCCCAGATGGCCTGTTGAAAACGGGGCCAAAAATTTCAGAATGGGATTCAAAAATATTCATCTCAAAAGTCTATTGTTTGTGTGGAAAAAGAAAGAGTAGAACATTTCCTTGTCCACTGTACAGCATAGCAGTTGCTGGTTTATTACAAGTCAAATGGTTTACAAGAGCAGTGCTCAACACCATAGTCTGCGAAGAATGACGCTGTGCACTCAGACATTTAAAAAAATCTGGACTGTGAGAAGTGGTATTTGATTCCATGACTCCAGAGAAGACTGCCCAGCTGTACTGTTAAACCTTAGTCAAAGGTTTCAGAATCAGATTCTAAAATGTTTATCTTAAAAGTCTATTTTTTGATGAAAAAGAAAGTAGCACATTTTGTAGCATATGGCTGAATAGTTGCTGGTTCAGTACAAGGCACCTTTTTTGCAAAACCAGCGCTCAAAATATTAGTCTGTGAAGACTGATGCTGTCCACTCAAACATACAAGCATTTAAGAAAAGCTGGACTGTGAGAAGTAGTCCAGCATCATATTTGCTTAATATTCAAATAGTTGAAAACAAGACATTTTGGAGGACCCTTGATGATCCTGAAGTCATAATGGGTCATCGATAAGACCATACTCACATCAGACTAAAGATGTAGGCCCCAGTGAGATTTGAACTCACGACCCCTGGTTTACAAGACCAGTGCTCTAACCCCTGAGCTATGAAGCCACCATGCACAGCTTTTCCCAATGGTTTTTTTTTCAGGTGTATCTTTTTGCCCTATAAACTGAAAAAAATCAAAGACCTTCAAAACCATTTAAGAGAAACAGGGCTCTTATGGGACATAGAACTTTACATTGTTTGGCCAACCTGACCTAAATGTGAGGAAGAGCTCAGAGAATTCGATGTAAGTCAGTCATCATTTCGCATGTCAACACAAAACGTGTGCCATCATAGACTAACATAGGGGCCAAAGGTTTCAGAATCAGATACATAGATGTTCATCTTAAAAGTACATTTTTTGGTGTAAACAAGAAGTCCACTGGTGCAGCACTACAGCATTATAGTTGCTGGTTTAGAATTCAGATAGCTGAAAAGAAAACACTTTGAAAGATCCTCGTTGATCCTACATACTGTTTCAGATCTTAAGCAGTGTTGCGCTTACATTAACCTAAGGTAATAAAGAGGCCTCAGTGAGATTTGAACTCACGACTTCTGGTTTACGAGACCAGCGCTCTAACCCCTGAGCTATGAAGCCAAACAACAGACAAGTTGAAGGTGTGTTTTCTGACCAAGGCTTTTTTTATCTAAAAACTTCAGACAAGGAAAAATCTTCAGCTACATTTAAGAAAGGCAAACTTTTCAGAATCAGATTCAAAAAAGTTCAACCTAAAAGTCTATTTATTTTTTACGGATAAAGAAAGAGCACACTTTTTTCTCCACTGTTATAGCACATGGCATAGTAATTGCTGGTCCAGTACAAGGCACCTGATTTGCAAAACCAGCGTTCAAAATCCTGATGCTGTCCACTCTGACATACAAACTGACCGTGAGAAGTGGTATTTGACTCCATGACTCCAATTAAAACCGCCCAGATGGCCTGTTGAAAACGGGGCCAAAAATTTCAGAATGGGATTCAAAAATATTCATCTCAAAAGTCTATTTTTTGTGTGGAAAAAGAAAGAGTAGAACATTTCCTTGTCCACTGTACAGCATAGCAGTTGCTGGTTTATTACAAGTCAAATGGTTTACAAGAGCAGTGCTCAACACCATAGTCTGCGAAGAATGACGCTGTGCACTCAGACATTTAAAAAAATCTGGACTGTGAGAAGTGGTATTTGATTCCATGACTCCAGAGAAGACTGCCCAGCTGTACTGTTAAACCTTAGTCAAAGGTTTCAGAATCAGATTCTAAAATGTTTATCTTAAAAGTCTATTTTTTGATGAAAAAGAAAGTAGCACATTTTGTAGCATATGGCTGAATAGTTGCTGGTTCAGTACAAGGCACCTTTTTTGCAAAACCAGCGCTCAAAATATTAGTCTGTGAAGACTGATGCTGTCCACTCAAACATACAAGCATTTAAGAAAAGCTGGACTGTGAGAAGTAGTCCAGCATCATATTTGCTTAATATTCAAATAGTTGAAAACAAGACATTTTGGAGGACCCTTGATGATCCTGAAGTCATAATGGGTCATCGATAAGACCATACTCACATCAGACTAAAGATGTAGGCCCCAGTGAGATTTGAACTCACGACCCCTGGTTTACAAGACCAGTGCTCTAACCCCTGAGCTATGAAGCCACCATGCACAGCTTTTCCCAATGGATTTTTTCCATTCTGTCCAAGTGTATCTTTTTGCCCTATAAACTGAAAAAAATCAAGACCTTCAAAACCATTTAAGAGAAACAGGGCTCTCATGGGACATAGAACTTTACATTGTTTGGCCAACCTGACCTAAATGTGAGGAAGAGCTCAGAGAATTCGATGTAAGTCAGTCATCATTTCGCATTTCAACACAAAACGTGTGCCATCATAGTCTAACATAGGGGCCAAAGGTTTCAGAATCAGATGCAAAGATGTTCATCTTAAAAGTCTATTTTTTGATGAAAAAGATAGTAGCACATTTTGTAGCACATGGCATAGTAATTGCTGGTCCAGTACAAGGCACCTGATTTGCAAAACCAGCGTTCAAAATCCTACTATGTGAAGACTGATGCTGTCCACTCTGACATACAAACTGACCGTGAGAAGTGGTATTTGACTCCATGACTCCAATTAAAACCGCCCAGATGGCCTGTTGAAAACGGGGCCAAAAATTTCAGAATGGGATTCAAAAATATTCATCTCAAAAGTCTATTTTTTGTGTGGAAAAAGAAAGAGTAGAACATATCCTTGTCCACTGTACAGCATAGCAGTTGCTGGTTTATTACAAGTCAAATGGTTTACAAGAGCAGTGCTCAACACCATAGTCTGCGAAGAATGACGCTGTGCACTCAGACATTTAAAAAAATCTGGACTGTGAGAAGTGGTATTTGATTCCATGACTCCAGAGAAGACTGCCCAGCTGTACTGTTAAACCTTAGTCAAAGGTTTCAGAATCAGATTCTAAAATGTTTATCTTAAAAGTCTATTTTTTGATGAAAAAGAAAGTAGCACATTTTGTAGCATATGGCTGAATAGTTGCTGGTTCAGTACAAGGCACCTTTTTTGCAAAACCAGCGCTCAAAATATTAGTCTGTGAAGACTGATGCTGTCCACTCAAACATACAAGCATTTAAGAAAAGCTGGACTGTGAGAAGTAGTCCAGCATCATATTTGCTTAATATTCAAATAGTTGAAAACAAGACATTTTGGAGGACCCTTGATGATCCTGAAGTCATAATGGGTCATCGATAAGACCATACTCACATCAGACTAAAGATGTAGGCCCCAGTGAGATTTGAACTCACGACCCCTGGTTTACAAGACCAGTGCTCTAACCCCTGAGCTATGAAGCCACCATGCACAGCTTTTCCCAATGGATTTTTTCCATTCTGTCCAAGTGTATCTTTTTGCCCTATAAACTGAAAAAAATCAAGACCTTCAAAACCATTTAAGAGAAACAGGGCTCTCATGGGACATAGAACTTTACATTGTTTGGCCAACCTGACCTAAATGTGAGGAAGAGCTCAGAGAATTCGATGTAAGTCAGTCATCATTTCGCATTTCAACACAAAACGTGTGCCATCATAGTCTAACATAGGGGCCAAAGGTTTCAGAATCAGATGCAAAGATGTTCATCTTAAAAGTCTATTTTTTGATGAAAAAGATAGTAGCACATTTTGTAGCACATGGCATAGTAATTGCTGGTCCAGTACAAGGCACCTGATTTGCAAAACCAGCGTTCAAAATCCTACTATGTGAAGACTGATGCTGTCCACTCTGACATACAAACTGACCGTGAGAAGTGGTATTTGACTCCATGACTCCAATTAAAACCGCCCAGATGGCCTGTTGAAAACGGGGCCAAAAATTTCAGAATGGGATTCAAAAATATTCATCTCAAAAGTCTATTTTTTGTGTGGAAAAAGAAAGAGTAGAACATATCCTTGTCCACTGTACAGCATAGCAGTTGCTGGTTTATTACAAGTCAAATGGTTTACAAGAGCAGTGCTCAACACCATAGTCTGCGAAGAATGACGCTGTGCACTCAGACATTTAAAAAAATCTGGACTGTGAGAAGTGGTATTTGATTCCATGACTCCAGAGAAGACTGCCCAGCTGTACTGTTAAACCTTAGTCAAAGGTTTCAGAATCAGATTCTAAAATGTTTATCTTAAAAGTCTATTTTTTGATGAAAAAGAAAGTAGCACATTTTGTAGCATATGGCTGAATAGTTGCTGGTTCAGTACAAGGCACCTTTTTTGCAAAACCAGCGCTCAAAATATTAGTCTGTGAAGACTGATGCTGTCCACTCAAACATACAAGCATTTAAGAAAAGCTGGACTGTGAGAAGTAGTCCAGCATCATATTTGCTTAATATTCAAATAGTTGAAAACAAGACATTTTGGAGGACCCTTGATGATCCTGAAGTCATAATGGGTCATCGATAAGACCATACTCACATCAGACTAAAGATGTAGGCCCCAGTGAGATTTGAACTCACGACCCCTGGTTTACAAGACCAGTGCTCTAACCCCTGAGCTATGAAGCCACCATGCACAGCTTTTCCCAATAGTTTTTTTTCAGGTGTATCTTTTTGCCCTATAAACTGAAAAAAATCAAAGACCTTCAAAACCATTTAAGAGAAACAGGGCTCTTATGGGACATAGAACTTTACATTGTTTGGCCAACCTGACCTAAATGTGAGGAAGAGCTCAGAGAATTCGATGTAAGTCAGTCATCATTTCGCATGTCAACACAAAACGTGTGCCATCATAGACTAACATAGGGGCCAAAGGTTTCAGAATCAGATACATAGATGTTCATCTTAAAAGTACATTTTTTGGTGTAAACAAGAAGTCCACTGGTGCAGCACTACAGCATTATAGTTGCTGGTTTAGAATTCAGATAGCTGAAAAGAAAACACTTTGAAAGATCCTCGTTGATCCTACATACTGTTTCAGATCTTAAGCAGTGTTGCGCTTACATTAACCTAAGGTAATAAAGAGGCCTCAGTGAGATTTGAACTCACGACTTCTGGTTTACGAGACCAGCGCTCTAACCCCTGAGCTATGAAGCCAAACAACAGACAAGTTGAAGGTGTGTTTTCTGACCAAGGCTTTTTTTATCTAAAAACTTCAGACAAGGAAAAATCTTCAGCTACATTTAAGAAAGGCAAACTTTTCAGAATCAGATTCAAAAAAGTTCAACCTAAAAGTCTATTTATTTTTTACGGATAAAGAAAGAGCACACTTTTTTCTCCACTGTTATAGCACATGGCATAGTAATTGCTGGTCCAGTACAAGGCACCTGATTTGCAAAACCAGCGTTCAAAATCCTACTATGTGAAGACTGATGCTGTCCACTCTGACATACAAACTGACCGTGAGAAGTGGTATTTGACTCCATGACTCCAATTAAAACCGCCCAGATGGCCTGTTGAAAACGGGGCCAAAAATTTCAGAATGGGATTCAAAAATATTCATCTCAAAAGTCTATTTTTTGTGTGGAAAAAGAAAGAGTAGAACATTTCCTTGTCCACTGTACAGCATAGCAGTTGCTGGTTTATTACAAGTCAAATGGTTTACAAGAGCAGTGCTCAACACCATAGTCTGCGAAGAATGACGCTGTGCACTCAGACATTTAAAAAAATCTGGACTGTGAGAAGTGGTATTTGATTCCATGACTCCAGAGAAGACTGCCCAGCTGTACTGTTAAACCTTAGTCAAAGGTTTCAGAATCAGATTCTAAAATGTTTATCTTAAAAGTCTATTTTTTGATGAAAAAGAAAGTAGCACATTTTGTAGCATATGGCTGAATAGTTGCTGGTTCAGTACAAGGCACCTTTTTTGCAAAACCAGCGCTCAAAATATTAGTCTGTGAAGACTGATGCTGTCCACTCAAACATACAAGCATTTAAGAAAAGCTGGACTGTGAGAAGTAGTCCAGCATCATATTTGCTTAATATTCAAATAGTTGAAAACAAGACATTTTGGAGGACCCTTGATGATCCTGAAGTCATAATGGGTCATCGATAAGACCATACTCACATCAGACTAAAGATGTAGGCCCCAGTGAGATTTGAACTCACGACCCCTGGTTTACAAGACCAGTGCTCTAACCCCTGAGCTATGAAGCCACCATGCACAGCTTTTCCCAATGGTTTTTTTTTCAGGTGTATCTTTTTGCCCTATAAACTGAAAAAAATCAAAGACCTTCAAAACTATTTAAGAGAAACAGGGCTCTTATGGGACATAGAACTTTACATTGTTTGGCCAACCTGACCTAAATGTGAGGAAGAGCTCAGAGAATTCGATGTAAGTCAGTCATCATTTCGCATGTCAACACAAAACGTGTGCCATCATAGACTAACATAGGGGCCAAAGGTTTCAGAATCAGATACATAGATGTTCATCTTAAAAGTACATTTTTTGGTGTAAACAAGAAGTCCACTGGTGCAGCACTACAGCATTATAGTTGCTGGTTTAGAATTCAGATAGCTGAAAAGAAAACACTTTGAAAGATCCTCGTTGATCCTACATACTGTTTCAGATCTTAAGCAGTGTTGCGCTTACATTAACCTAAGGTAATAAAGAGGCCTCAGTGAGATTTGAACTCACGACTTCTGGTTTACGAGACCAGCGCTCTAACCCCTGAGCTATGAAGCCAAACAACAGACAAGTTGAACGTGTGTTTTCTGACCAAGGCTTTTTTTATCTAAAAACTTCAGACAAGGAAAAATCTTCAGCTACATTTAAGAAAGGCAAACTTTTCAGAATCAGATTCAAAAAAGTTCAACCTAAAAGTCTATTTATTTTTTACGGATAAAGAAAGAGCACACTTTTTTCTCCACTGTTATAGCACATGGCATAGTAATTGCTGGTCCAGTACAAGGCACCTGATTTGCAAAACCAGCGTTCAAAATCCTACTATGTGAAGACTGATGCTGTCCACTCTGACATACAAACTGACCGTGAGAAGTGGTATTTGACTCCATGACTCCAATTAAAACCGCCCAGATGGCCTGTTGAAAACGGGGCCAAAAATTTCAGAATGGGATTCAAAAATATTCATCTCAAAAGTCTATTGTTTGTGTGGAAAAAGAAAGAGTAGAACATTTCCTTGTCCACTGTACAGCATAGCAGTTGCTGGTTTATTACAAGTCAAATGGTTTACAAGAGCAGTGCTCAACACCATAGTCTGCGAAGAATGACGCTGTGCACTCAGACATTTAAAAAAATCTGGACTGTGAGAAGTGGTATTTGATTCCATGACTCCAGAGAAGACTGCCCAGCTGTACTGTTAAACCTTAGTCAAAGGTTTCAGAATCAGATTCTAAAATGTTTATCTTAAAAGTCTATTTTTTGATGAAAAAGAAAGTAGCACATTTTGTAGCATATGGCTGAATAGTTGCTGGTTCAGTACAAGGCACCTTTTTTGCAAAACCAGCGCTCAAAATATTAGTCTGTGAAGACTGATGCTGTCCACTCAAACATACAAGCATTTAAGAAAAGCTGGACTGTGAGAAGTAGTCCAGCATCATATTTGCTTAATATTCAAATAGTTGAAAACAAGACATTTTGGAGGACCCTTGATGATCCTGAAGTCATAATGGGTCATCGATAAGACCATACTCACATCAGACTAAAGATATAGGCCCCAGTGAGATTTGAACTCACGACCCCTGGTTTACAAGACCAGTGCTCTAACCCCTGAGCTATGAAGCCACCATGCACAGCTTTTCCCAATGGTTTTTTTTCAGGTGTATCTTTTTGCCCTATAAACTGAAAAAAATCAAAGACCTTCAAAACCATTTAAGAGAAACAGGGCTCTTATGGGACATAGAACTTTACATTGTTTGGCCAACCTGACCTAAATGTGAGGAAGAGCTCAGAGAATTCGATGTAAGTCAGTCATCATTTCGCATGTCAACACAAAACGTGTGCCATCATAGACTAACATAGGGGCCAAAGGTTTCAGAATCAGATACATAGATGTTCATCTTAAAAGTACATTTTTTGGTGTAAACAAGAAGTCCACTGGTGCAGCACTACAGCATTATAGTTGCTGGTTTAGAATTCAGATAGCTGAAAAGAAAACACTTTGAAAGATCCTCGTTGATCCTACATACTGTTTCAGATCTTAAGCAGTGTTGCGCTTACATTAACCTAAGGTAATAAAGAGGCCTCAGTGAGATTTGAACTCACGACTTCTGGTTTACGAGACCAGCGCTCTAACCCCTGAGCTATGAAGCCAAACAACAGACAAGTTGAACGTGTGTTTTCTGACCAAGGCTTTTTTTATCTAAAAACTTCAGACAAGGAAAAATCTTCAGCTACATTTAAGAAAGGCAAACTTTTCAGAATCAGATTCAAAAAAGTTCAACCTAAAAGTCTATTTATTTTTTACGGATAAAGAAAGAGCACACTTTTTTCTCCACTGTTATAGCACATGGCATAGTAATTGCTGGTCCAGTACAAGGCACCTGATTTGCAAAACCAGCGTTCAAAATCCTACTATGTGAAGACTGATGCTGTCCACTCTGACATACAAACTGACCGTGAGAAGTGGTATTTGACTCCATGACTCCAATTAAAACCGCCCAGATGGCCTGTTGAAAACGGGGCCAAAAATTTCAGAATGGGATTCAAAAATATTCATCTCAAAAGTCTATTGTTTGTGTGGAAAAAGAAAGAGTAGAACATTTCCTTGTCCACTGTACAGCATAGCAGTTGCTGGTTTATTACAAGTCAAATGGTTTACAAGAGCAGTGCTCAACACCATAGTCTGCGAAGAATGACGCTGTGCACTCAGACATTTAAAAAAATCTGGACTGTGAGAAGTGGTATTTGATTCCATGACTCCAGAGAAGACTGCCCAGCTGTACTGTTAAACCTTAGTCAAAGGTTTCAGAATCAGATTCTAAAATGTTTATCTTAAAAGTCTATTTTTTGATGAAAAAGAAAGTAGCACATTTTGTAGCATATGGCTGAATAGTTGCTGGTTCAGTACAAGGCACCTTTTTTGCAAAACCAGCGCTCAAAATATTAGTCTGTGAAGACTGATGCTGTCCACTCAAACATACAAGCATTTAAGAAAAGCTGGACTGTGAGAAGTAGTCCAGCATCATATTTGCTTAATATTCAAATAGTTGAAAACAAGACATTTTGGAGGACCCTTGATGATCCTGAAGTCATAATGGGTCATCGATAAGACCATACTCACATCAGACTAAAGATGTAGGCCCCAGTGAGATTTGAACTCACGACCCCTGGTTTACAAGACCAGTGCTCTAACCCCTGAGCTATGAAGCCACCATGCACAGCTTTTCCCAATGGTTTTTTTTCAGGTGTATCTTTTTGCCCTATAAACTGAAAAAAATCAAAGACCTTCAAAACCATTTAAGAGAAACAGGGCTCTTATGGGACATAGAACTTTACATTGTTTGGCCAACCTGACCTAAATGTGAGGAAGAGCTCAGAGAATTCGATGTAAGTCAGTCATCATTTCGCATGTCAACACAAAACGTGTGCCATCATAGACTAACATAGGGGCCAAAGGTTTCAGAATCAGATACATAGATGTTCATCTTAAAAGTACATTTTTTGGTGTAAACAAGAAGTCCACTGGTGCAGCACTACAGCATTATAGTTGCTGGTTTAGAATTCAGATAGCTGAAAAGAAAACACTTTGAAAGATCCTCGTTGATCCTACATACTGTTTCAGATCTTAAGCAGTGTTGCGCTTACATTAACCTAAGGTAATAAAGAGGCCTCAGTGAGATTTGAACTCACGACTTCTGGTTTACGAGACCAGCGCTCTAACCCCTGAGCTATGAAGCCAAACAACAGACAAGTTGAACGTGTGTTTTCTGACCAAGGCTTTTTTTATCTAAAAACTTCAGACAAGGAAAAATCTTCAGCTACATTTAAGAAAGGCAAACTTTTCAGAATCAGATTCAAAAAAGTTCAACCTAAAAGTCTATTTATTTTTTACGGATAAAGAAAGAGCACACTTTTTTCTCCACTGTTATAGCACATGGCATAGTAATTGCTGGTCCAGTACAAGGCACCTGATTTGCAAAACCAGCGTTCAAAATCCTACTATGTGAAGACTGATGCTGTCCACTCTGACATACAAACTGACCGTGAGAAGTGGTATTTGACTCCATGACTCCAATTAAAACCGCCCAGATGGCCTGTTGAAAACGGGGCCAAAAATTTCAGAATGGGATTCAAAAATATTCATCTCAAAAGTCTATTGTTTGTGTGGAAAAAGAAAGAGTAGAACATTTCCTTGTCCACTGTACAGCATAGCAGTTGCTGGTTTATTACAAGTCAAATGGTTTACAAGAGCAGTGCTCAACACCATAGTCTGCGAAGAATGACGCTGTGCACTCAGACATTTAAAAAAATCTGGACTGTGAGAAGTGGTATTTGATTCCATGACTCCAGAGAAGACTGCCCAGCTGTACTGTTAAACCTTAGTCAAAGGTTTCAGAATCAGATTCTAAAATGTTTATCTTAAAAGTCTATTTTTTGATGAAAAAGAAAGTAGCACATTTTGTAGCATATGGCTGAATAGTTGCTGGTTCAGTACAAGGCACCTTTTTTGCAAAACCAGCGCTCAAAATATTAGTCTGTGAAGACTGATGCTGTCCACTCAAACATACAAGCATTTAAGAAAAGCTGGACTGTGAGAAGTAGTCCAGCATCATATTTGCTTAATATTCAAATAGTTGAAAACAAGACATTTTGGAGGACCCTTGATGATCCTGAAGTCATAATGGGTCATCGATAAGACCATACTCACATCAGACTAAAGATGTAGGCCCCAGTGAGATTTGAACTCACGACCCCTGGTTTACAAGACCAGTGCTCTAACCCCTGAGCTATGAAGCCACCATGCACAGCTTTTCCCAATGGTTTTTTTTTTCAGGTGTATCTTTTTGCCCTATAAACTGAAAAAAATCAAAGACCTTCAAAACCATTTAAGAGAAACAGGGCTCTTATGGGACATAGAACTTTACATTGTTTGGCCAACCTGACCTAAATGTGAGGAAGAGCTCAGAGAATTCGATGTAAGTCAGTCATCATTTCGCATGTCAACACAAAACGTGTGCCATCATAGACTAACATAGGGGCCAAAGGTTTCAGAATCAGATACATAGATGTTCATCTTAAAAGTACATTTTTTGGTGTAAACAAGAAGTCCACTGGTGCAGCACTACAGCATTATAGTTGCTGGTTTAGAATTCAGATAGCTGAAAAGAAAACACTTTGAAAGATCCTCGTTGATCCTACATACTGTTTCAGATCTTAAGCAGTGTTGCGCTTACATTAACCTAAGGTAATAAAGAGGCCTCAGTGAGATTTGAACTCACGACTTCTGGTTTACGAGACCAGCGCTCTAACCCCTGAGCTATGAAGCCAAACAACAGACAAGTTGAACGTGTGTTTTCTGACCAAGGCTTTTTTTATCTAAAAACTTCAGACAAGGAAAAATCTTCAGCTACATTTAAGAAAGGCAAACTTTTCAGAATCAGATTCAAAAAAGTTCAACCTAAAAGTCTATTTATTTTTTACGGATAAAGAAAGAGCACACTTTTTTCTCCACTGTTATAGCACATGGCATAGTAATTGCTGGTCCAGTACAAGGCACCTGATTTGCAAAACCAGCGTTCAAAATCCTACTATGTGAAGACTGATGCTGTCCACTCTGACATACAAACTGACCGTGAGAAGTGGTATTTGACTCCATGACTCCAATTAAAACCGCCCAGATGGCCTGTTGAAAACGGGGCCAAAAATTTCAGAATGGGATTCAAAAATATTCATCTCAAAAGTCTATTGTTTGTGTGGAAAAAGAAAGAGTAGAACATTTCCTTGTCCACTGTACAGCATAGCAGTTGCTGGTTTATTACAAGTCAAATGGTTTACAAGAGCAGTGCTCAACACCATAGTCTGCGAAGAATGACGCTGTGCACTCAGACATTTAAAAAAATCTGGACTGTGAGAAGTGGTATTTGATTCCATGACTCCAGAGAAGACTGCCCAGCTGTACTGTTAAACCTTAGTCAAAGGTTTCAGAATCAGATTCTAAAATGTTTATCTTAAAAGTCTATTTTTTGATGAAAAAGAAAGTAGCACATTTTGTAGCATATGGCTGAATAGTTGCTGGTTCAGTACAAGGCACCTTTTTTGCAAAACCAGCGCTCAAAATATTAGTCTGTGAAGACTGATGCTGTCCACTCAAACATACAAGCATTTAAGAAAAGCTGGACTGTGAGAAGTAGTCCAGCATCATATTTGCTTAATATTCAAATAGTTGAAAACAAGACATTTTGGAGGACCCTTGATGATCCTGAAGTCATAATGGGTCATCGATAAGACCATACTCACATCAGACTAAAGATGTAGGCCCCAGTGAGATTTGAACTCACGACCCCTGGTTTACAAGACCAGTGCTCTAACCCCTGAGCTATGAAGCCACCATGCACAGCTTTTCCCAATGGTTTTTTTTTTCAGGTGTATCTTTTTGCCCTATAAACTGAAAAAAATCAAAGACCTTCAAAACCATTTAAGAGAAACAGGGCTCTTATGGGACATAGAACTTTACATTGTTTGGCCAACCTGACCTAAATGTGAGGAAGAGCTCAGAGAATTCGATGTAAGTCAGTCATCATTTCGCATGTCAACACAAAACGTGTGCCATCATAGACTAACATAGGGGCCAAAGGTTTCAGAATCAGATACATAGATGTTCATCTTAAAAGTACATTTTTTGGTGTAAACAAGAAGTCCACTGGTGCAGCACTACAGCATTATAGTTGCTGGTTTAGAATTCAGATAGCTGAAAAGAAAACACTTTGAAAGATCCTCGTTGATCCTACATACTGTTTCAGATCTTAAGCAGTGTTGCGCTTACATTAACCTAAGGTAATAAAGAGGCCTCAGTGAGATTTGAACTCACGACTTCTGGTTTACGAGACCAGCGCTCTAACCCTTAGCTATGAAGCCAAACAACAGACAAGTTGAACGTGTGTTTTCTGACCAAGGCTTTTTTTATCTAAAAACTTCAGACAAGGAAAAATCTTCAGCTACATTTAAGAAAGGCAAACTTTTCAGAATCAGATTCAAAAAAGTTCAACCTAAAAGTCTATTTATTTTTTACGGATAAAGAAAGAGCACACTTTTTTCTCCACTGTTATAGCACATGGCATAGTAATTGCTGGTCCAGTACAAGGCACCTGATTTGCAAAACCAGCGTTCAAAATCCTACTATGTGAAGACTGATGCTGTCCACTCTGACATACAAACTGACCGTGAGAAGTGGTATTTGACTCCATGACTCCAATTAAAACCGCCCAGATGGCCTGTTGAAAACGGGGCCAAAAATTTCAGAATGGGATTCAAAAATATTCATCTCAAAAGTCTATTGTTTGTGTGGAAAAAGAAAGAGTAGAACATTTCCTTGTCCACTGTACAGCATAGCAGTTGCTGGTTTATTACAAGTCAAATGGTTTACAAGAGCAGTGCTCAACACCATAGTCTGCGAAGAATGACGCTGTGCACTCAGACATTTAAAAAATCTGGACTGTGAGAAGTGGTATTTGATTCCATGACTCCAGAGAAGACTGCCCAGCTGTACTGTTAAACCTTAGTCAAAGGTTTCAGAATCAGATTCTAAAATGTTTATCTTAAAAGTCTATTTTTTGATGAAAAAGAAAGTAGCACATTTTGTAGCATATGGCTGAATAGTTGCTGGTTCAGTACAAGGCACCTTTTTTGCAAAACCAGCGCTCAAAATATTAGTCTGTGAAGACTGATGCTGTCCACTCAAACATACAAGCATTTAAGAAAAGCTGGACTGTGAGAAGTAGTCCAGCATCATATTTGCTTAATATTCAAATAGTTGAAAACAAGACATTTTGGAGGACCCTTGATGATCCTGAAGTCATAATGGGTCATCGATAAGACCATACTCACATCAGACTAAAGATGTAGGCCCCAGTGAGATTTGAACTCACGACCCCTGGTTTACAAGACCAGTGCTCTAACCCCTGAGCTATGAAGCCACCATGCACAGCTTTTCCCAATGGTTTTTTTTTCAGGTGTATCTTTTTGCCCTATAAACTGAAAAAAATCAAAGACCTTCAAAACCATTTAAGAGAAACAGGGCTCTTATGGGACATAGAACTTTACATTGTTTGGCCAACCTGACCTAAATGTGAGGAAGAGCTCAGAGAATTCGATGTAAGTCAGTCATCATTTCGCATGTCAACACAAAACGTGTGCCATCATAGACTAACATAGGGGCCAAAGGTTTCAGAATCAGATACATAGATGTTCATCTTAAAAGTACATTTTTTGGTGTAAACAAGAAGTCCACTGGTGCAGCACTACAGCATTATAGTTGCTGGTTTAGAATTCAGATAGCTGAAAAGAAAACACTTTGAAAGATCCTCGTTGATCCTACATACTGTTTCAGATCTTAAGCAGTGTTGCGCTTACATTAACCTAAGGTAATAAAGAGGCCTCAGTGAGATTTGAACTCACGACTTCTGGTTTACGAGACCAGCGCTCTAACCCCTGAGCTATGAAGCCAAACAACAGACAAGTTGAACGTGTGTTTTCTGACCAAGGCTTTTTTTATCTAAAAACTTCAGACAAGGAAAAATCTTCAGCTACATTTAAGAAAGGCAAACTTTTCAGAATCAGATTCAAAAAAGTTCAACCTAAAAGTCTATTTATTTTTTACGGATAAAGAAAGAGCACACTTTTTTCTCCACTGTTATAGCATATGGCATAGTAATTGCTGGTCCAGTACAAGGCACCTGATTTGCAAAACCAGCGTTCAAAATCCTACTATGTGAAGACTGATGCTGTCCACTCTGACATACAAACTGACCGTGAGAAGTGGTATTTGACTCCATGACTCCAATTAAAACCGCCCAGATGGCCTGTTGAAAACGGGGCCAAAAATTTCAGAATGGGATTCAAAAATATTCATCTCAAAAGTCTATTGTTTGTGTGGAAAAAGAAAGAGTAGAACATTTCCTTGTCCACTGTACAGCATAGCAGTTGCTGGTTTATTACAAGTCAAATGGTTTACAAGAGCAGTGCTCAACACCATAGTCTGCGAAGAATGACGCTGTGCACTCAGACATTTAAAAAAATCTGGACTGTGAGAAGTGGTATTTGATTCCATGACTCCAGAGAAGACTGCCCAGCTGTACTGTTAAACCTTAGTCAAAGGTTTCAGAATCAGATTCTAAAATGTTTATCTTAAAAGTCTATTTTTTGATGAAAAAGAAAGTAGCACATTTTGTAGCATATGGCTGAATAGTTGCTGGTTCAGTACAAGGCACCTTTTTTGCAAAACCAGCGCTCAAAATATTAGTCTGTGAAGACTGATGCTGTCCACTCAAACATACAAGCATTTAAGAAAAGCTGGACTGTGAGAAGTAGTCCAGCATCATATTTGCTTAATATTCAAATAGTTGAAAACAAGACATTTTGGAGGACCCTTGATGATCCTGAAGTCATAATGGGTCATCGATAAGACCATACTCACATCAGACTAAAGATGTAGGCCCCAGTGAGATTTGAACTCACGACCCCTGGTTTACAAGACCAGTGCTCTAACCCCTGAGCTATGAAGCCACCATGCACAGCTTTTCCCAATGGTTTTTTTTCAGGTGTATCTTTTTGCCCTATAAACTGAAAAAAATCAAAGACCTTCAAAACCATTTAAGAGAAACAGGGCTCTTATGGGACATAGAACTTTACATTGTTTGGCCAACCTGACCTAAATGTGAGGAAGAGCTCAGAGAATTCGATGTAAGTCAGTCATCATTTCGCATGTCAACACAAAACGTGTGCCATCATAGACTAACATAGGGGCCAAAGGTTTCAGAATCAGATACATAGATGTTCATCTTAAAAGTACATTTTTTGGTGTAAACAAGAAGTCCACTGGTGCAGCACTACAGCATTATAGTTGCTGGTTTAGAATTCAGATAGCTGAAAAGAAAACACTTTGAAAGATCCTCGTTGATCCTACATACTGTTTCAGATCTTAAGCAGTGTTGCGCTTACATTAACCTAAGGTAATAAAGAGGCCTCAGTGAGATTTGAACTCACGACTTCTGGTTTACGAGACCAGCGCTCTAACCCCTGAGCTATGAAGCCAAACAACAGACAAGTTGAACGTGTGTTTTCTGACCAAGGCTTTTTTTATCTAAAAACTTCAGACAAGGAAAAATCTTCAGCTACATTTAAGAAAGGCAAACTTTTCAGAATCAGATTCAAAAAAGTTCAACCTAAAAGTCTATTTATTTTTTACGGATAAAGAAAGAGCACACTTTTTTCTCCACTGTTATAGCACATGGCATAGTAATTGCTGGTCCAGTACAAGGCACCTGATTTGCAAAACCAGCGTTCAAAATCCTACTATGTGAAGACTGATGCTGTCCACTCTGACATACAAACTGACCGTGAGAAGTGGTATTTGACTCCATGACTCCAATTAAAACCGCCCAGATGGCCTGTTGAAAACGGGGCCAAAAATTTCAGAATGGGATTCAAAAATATTCATCTCAAAAGTCTATTGTTTGTGTGGAAAAAGAAAGAGTAGAACATTTCCTTGTCCACTGTACAGCATAGCAGTTGCTGGTTTATTACAAGTCAAATGGTTTACAAGAGCAGTGCTCAACACCATAGTCTGCGAAGAATGACGCTGTGCACTCAGACATTTAAAAAAATCTGGACTGTGAGAAGTGGTATTTGATTCCATGACTCCAGAGAAGACTGCCCAGCTGTACTGTTAAACCTTAGTCAAAGGTTTCAGAATCAGATTCTAAAATGTTTATCTTAAAAGTCTATTTTTTGATGAAAAAGAAAGTAGCACATTTTGTAGCATATGGCTGAATAGTTGCTGGTTCAGTACAAGGCACCTTTTTTGCAAAACCAGCGCTCAAAATATTAGTCTGTGAAGACTGATGCTGTCCACTCAAACATACAAGCATTTAAGAAAAGCTGGACTGTGAGAAGTAGTCCAGCATCATATTTGCTTAATATTCAAATAGTTGAAAACAAGACATTTTGGAGGACCCTTGATGATCCTGAAGTCATAATGGGTCATCGATAAGACCATACTCACATCAGACTAAAGATGTAGGCCCCAGTGAGATTTGAACTCACGACCCCTGGTTTACAAGACCAGTGCTCTAACCCCTGAGCTATGAAGCCACCATGCACAGCTTTTCCCAATGGTTTTTTTTTCAGGTGTATCTTTTTGCCCTATAAACTGAAAAAAATCAAAGACCTTCAAAACCATTTAAGAGAAACAGGGCTCTTATGGGACATAGAACTTTACATTGTTTGGCCAACCTGACCTAAATGTGAGGAAGAGCTCAGAGAATTCGATGTAAGTCAGTCATCATTTCGCATGTCAACACAAAACGTGTGCCATCATAGACTAACATAGGGGCCAAAGGTTTCAGAATCAGATACATAGATGTTCATCTTAAAAGTACATTTTTTGGTGTAAACAAGAAGTCCACTGGTGCAGCACTACAGCATTATAGTTGCTGGTTTAGAATTCAGATAGCTGAAAAGAAAACACTTTGAAAGATCCTCGTTGATCCTACATACTGTTTCAGATCTTAAGCAGTGTTGCGCTTACATTAACCTAAG
>NW_024400038.1:0-59504 GCF_905171765.1 Bufo bufo
CAGTTTTGAGCACAGTGACACGTTATATTTTGTACTATTGGAATCGGTTGCACAATTATTTCAGCACATAAATATATGGATGGACTTTTGAATTGATTTATTATTAGTGATTTCTTACTAGCACATTTGGATTTTGAGTTTTTCTCTCACAGGGATTCACTTATATTCAGTCACTGCCCTATATTAGTGTATTGCAGTAGGAGTGTCGATCCCATTTTCTAATCCGTGGACCGGACGGACCCGGCCTATCTGCATCTGGCCGTGATATCAGGCCTCCAGAAGTTAGTTTATCCGCAACAATCAGGATTGTAATTGATTGTATATTCTCAGTAGACATATTAGTGAATCAGTACTCACTGTATTGTATTTTATTATGTAATTATTGTGTATTTACAGGCCTGTATTCTCACTTAGGATGTTCTATTTTAATTTATACTAGGCATATTAGCAGGGCTATCCATATATAATTCTGATCCGGATTTGCATGCTATATATATTTACTTTTATCTACCGCATATTAATATCCTATTATTAAATAAAGATAGTGTTATTTTACTAAATCTGTGGTCCAGTTATAAGAGTGCCCATTCACTTCTTTGATAATCTTTCTTGGTGATTGGAGTGCGACATCAGTCTGGTGCACCTTGCCATCCCCAGTCAGAGGTAGGGCTGTCCTATACCCTCTTCTTTATTATTTTGTTATATGTCCCAATATTTTGGGGGATACCCCAATTTAAAGATAAAAAATAACACAAATCAGTGTTGCCTACCTATTCCTCCTTCATCGCCGCTTCCACCTACACCGCCACGTCAACCTACACCGCCACATACACCCATCCACCGCCTCCTCAACCTCCTACTCCTAGATCCAGATTGTTATTTTAAATTTTTCTGTATTTTATGTTATTTTAAGTAATTCCCTATCCACATTTGGTTGCAGAACAGTTGCCATGCTCTTAAGCACATTTTGATGCCTTTTGCAGCCCTCTAGCCCTTTCCAGGACTATTTTAGAGCCATTTTAGTGCCCAAAAGTAGGGATGAGCGAACCCGAACGAGCGTGACACGGACATTTTCGTAAAAGTCCGGGTTCGGTGTTCGGCGCTTTCTTGGCGCTTTTTGAAAGGCTGCAAAGCAGCCAATCAACAAGCGTCATACTGCTTGCCCCAAGAGGCCATCACAGCCTTGCCTACTATTGGCATGGCTGTGATTGGCCAGTGCAGCATGTGACCCAGCCTCTATATAAGCTTGGGTCACGTAGCGCTGCACGTCACTCTGCTGATTCAAGCATAGGGAGAGGTTGCTGCTGCAACGTTAGGGCGAGATTAGGCAGATTAACTCCTCCAAAAGACTTAATTCAGTGATCGATCTCCAGCTGTGGATCATTGAAGTGCTGATATTGAATTGCTCACTTTTTTTAGGCTGCCCAGAGCGTTTTTATATCACTTTTTTCTGGGGTGATCGGCGGCCATTTCGTGGCTTGTGGTGCGCCAGCACAAGCTACTACCAAGTGCATTTAACCATCAATAGTGTGGTTATTTTTTGCTATATCCTACATCAGGTGCAGGCTGAGCCTGTGTCACCCAAGTGCATTTAACCATCAACAGTGTGGTTATTTTTTGGCCATATACTACATCAGGTGCAGGCTGAGCCTTTGTCACCCAAGTGCATTTAACCATCAACAGTGTGGTTATTTTTTGGCCATATACTACATCAGGTGCAGGATGAGCCTTTGTCACCCAAGTGCATTTAACCATCAACAGTGTGGTTATTTTTTGGCCATATACTACATCAGGGGCAAGTTGAGCCTGTCACCCAGCGCCTAAAAAATAGACCTGACATTTATATTCCTCCAAATCAGTACTGTTTTAGCTGGTCAAGATATTTGTAGTGACCGTAAAAGCACAGTATTTGTTCTGGGTTAAAAAACTATTACCAAATTTGCCATTCTCAAAATTAGTAGTTTATGCTATATCAGGCCTACTTTAAATCTATCCCAAAAAGGATATCTTAGATTCAAGGTGCTGATAGTGTCATTCAGAAAAACTTAACACATACGCTACCGTGCAGATACAAGTCTAATTCTGTGATTAAAGGTATATCTGTCACACAGCGCGTAAAAAATAGGCCTGACATTTCTATTCCTCCAAATTAGTACAGTTTTAGCTGGTCAAGTTATATTTAGTGACCATAAAAGCACAGTTTTTTTTCTGGGTTGAAAAACTATTCCCAAATTTGCCATTCTCAAAATTAGTAGTTTCTGCTATATCAGGCCTACTTTAAATCTATCCCAAAAAGGATATCTTAGATTGAAGGTGCTGATAGTGTCATTCTGAAAAACTTAACACACACGCTACCATGCAGATACAAGTCTAATTCTGTGATTAAAGGTATATCTGTCACACAGCGCGTAAAAAATAGGCCTCACATTTATATTCAACCAAATCTGTCATTACTTGTGTGCCTGTATTAGTGTAATACGGTACCCAAATAGATAGCCAGACAGTGTTAGGTGTCTGTAAAAAAAGGCCTGAATTTTAATTCAATACATTGGCCCGAATAATAATTTTTCTTATTGTGGTGAACGGTAACAATGAGGAAAACAACTAGTAAGGGACGCAGACGTGGACATGGTCGTGGTGGTGTTAGTGGACCCTCTGGTGCTGGGAGAGGATGTGGCCGTTCTGCCACAGCCACACGTCCTAGTGTACCAACTACCTCAGGTCCCAGTAGCCGCCAGAATTTACAGGGATATTTGGTGGGGCCCAATGCCGTTCTAAGGATGGTAAGGCCTGAGCAGGTACAGGCATTAGTCAATTGGGTGGCCGACAGTGCATCCAGCACGTTCACATTATCTCCCACCCAGTCTTCTGCAGAAAGCACACAGATGGCGCATGAAAACCAAGCCCATCAGTCTGTCACATCACCCCCATGCATATCAGGGAAACTGTCTGAGCCTCAAGTTATGCAGCAGTCTCTTATGCTGTTTGAAGACTCTGCTGCCAGGGTTTCCCAAGGGCATCCACCTAGCCCTTCCCCAGGGGTGGAAGAGATAGAATGCACTAACGCACAACCACTTATGTTTCCTGATGATGAGGACATGGGAATACCACCTCAGCACGTCTCTGATGATGACGAAACACAGGTGCCAACTGCTGCGTCTTTCTGCAGTGTGCAGACTGAACAGGAGGTCAGGGAGGAAGACTGGGTGGAAGACTATGCAGGGGACGATGAGGTCCTAGACCCCACATGGAATGAAGGTAGTGCCACTGACTTTCAGAATTCGGAGGAAGAGGCAGTGGTGAGACCGAGCCAACAGCGTAGCAAAAGACAAAGAGGGAGCAGTGGGCAAAATCAGAACACCCGCCGCCAAGAGACTCCGCCTGCTACTGACTGCCGCCATCTGGGACCGAGCACCCCAAAGGCAGCTTCAAGGAGATCCCTGGCATGGCACTTCTTTAAACAATGTGCTGACGACAAGACCCGAGTGGTTTGCACGCTGTGCCATCAGAGCCTGAAGCCAGGCATTAACGTTCTTAACCTTAGCACAACCTGCATGACCAGGCACCTGCATGCAAAGTATGAACTGCAGTGGAGTAAACATGTAAAACAAAGAAGTCACTCAGGCTCCCCCTGCTACCTCTTCTGCTGCTGCCGCCTCGGCCTCTTCTGCTGCTGCCGCCGCCTTGGCCTCTTCCTCCGCCTCTGGAGGAAAGTTGGCACCTGCCGCCCAGCAAACATGATATGTACCACCAACACCACCACCTGCGTCACCAAGTATCTCAACCATGTCACACGGCAGCGTTCAGCTCTCCATCTCACAAACATTTGAGAGAAAGCGTAAATTCCCACCTAGCCACCCTCGATCCCTGGCCCTGAATGACAGCATTTCTAAACTACTAACCTATGAAATGCTGTCATTTAGGCTGGTGGACACAGACAGCTTCAAACAGCTCATGTCGCTTGCTGTCCCACAGTATGTTGTTCCCAGCCGGCACTACTTCTCCAAGAGAGCCGTGCCTTCCCTGCACAAACAAGTGTCCGATAAAATCAAGTGTGCACTGCACAACGCCATCTGTGGCAAGGTCCACCTAACCACAGATACGTGGACCAGTAAGCACGGCCAGGGACGCTATATCTCCCTAACTGCACACTGGGTAAATGTAGTGGCGGCTGGGCCCCAGGCGAAGAGCTGTTTGGCGCACGTCCTTCCGCCGCCAAGGATCGCAGGGCAACATTCTTTGCCTCCTGTCTCCTCCTCCTCCTACTGAGCTTCCTCCTCCTCTTCTTCCTCCTGCTCATCCAGTCAGCCACACACCTTCACCACCAACTTCAGCACAGCCCGGGGTAAACGTCAGCAGGCCGTTCTGAAACTCATATGTTTGGGGGACAGGCCCCACACCGCACAGGAGTTGTGGCGGGGTATAGAACAACAGACCGACGAGTGGTTGCTGCCGGTGAGCCTCAAGCCCGGCCTGGTGGTGTGCGATAATGGGCGAAATCTCGTTGCAGCTCTGGGACTAGCCGGTTTGACGCACATCCCTTGCCTGGCGCATGTGCTGAATTTGGTGATGCAGAAGTTCATTCGCAACTACCCCGACATGTCAGAGCTGCTGCATAAAGTGCGGGCCGTCTGTTTGCGCTTCCGGCGTTCACACCCTGCTGCTGCTCGCCTGTCTGCGCTACAGCGTAACTTCGGCCTTCTCGCTCACCGCCTCATATGCGATGTGCCCACCAGGTGGAACTCCACCTTGCACATGCTGGACAGACTGTGCGAGCAGCAGCAGGCCATAGTGGAGTTTCAGCTGCAGCACGCACGGGTCAATCGCACTGAGGAACAGCACCACTTCACCACCAATGACTGGGCCTCCATGCGAGACCTGTGTGCCCTGTTGCGCTGTTTCGAGTACTCCACCAACATGGCCAGTGGCGATGATGCCGTTATCAGCGTTACAATACCACTTCTATGTCTCCTTGAGAAAACACTTAGGGCGATGATGGAAGAGGAGGTGGCCCAGGAGGAAGAGGGGTAATTTTTAGCACTTTCAGGCCAGTCTCTTCGAAGTGACTCAGAGGGAGGTTTTTTGCAACAGCAGAGGCCAGGTACAAATGTGGCCAGACAGGGCCCACTACTGGAGGACGAGGAGGACGAGGATGAGGAGGAGGTGGAGGAGGATGAGGATGAAGCATGCTCACAGCGGGGTGGCACCCAAAGCAGCTCGGGCCCATCACTGGTGCGTGGCTGGGGGGAAACACAGGACGATGACGATACGACTCCCACAGAGGACAGCTTGTCCTTACCTCTGGGCAGCCTGGCACACATGAGCGACTACATGCTGCAGTGCCTGCGCAACGACAGCAGAGTTGCCCACATTTTAACGTGTGCAGACTACTGGGTTGCCACCCTGCTGGATCCCAGGTACAAAGACAATGTGCCCACCTTACTTCCTACACTGGAGCGTGATAGGAAGATGCGCGAATACAAGCGCACGTTGGTAGACGGGCTACTGAGAGCATTCCCAAATGTCACAGGGGAACCAGTGGAAGCCCAAGGCGAAGGCAGAGGAGGAGAAAGAGGTCGCCAACGCAGCTGTGTCACGGCCAGCGCCTCTGAAGGCAGGGTTAGCATGGCAGAGATGTGGAAAAGTTTTTTTCACCACGCCACAGCTAACTGCACCACCACCTGATACGGAACGTGTTAGCAGGAGGCAACATTTCACTAACATGGTGGAACAGTACCTGTGCACACCCCTCCACGTACTGACTGATGGTTCGGCCCCATTCAACTTCTGGGTCTCCAAATTGTCCACGTGGCCAGAGCTAGCCTTTTATGCCTTGGAGGTGCTGGCCTGCCCGGCGGCCAGCGTTTTGTCTGAACGTGTATTCAGCACGGCAGGGGGCGTCATTACAGACAAACGCAGCCGCCTGTCTACAGCCAATGTGGACAAGCTGACGTTCATAAAAATGAACCAGGCATGGATCCCACAGGACCTGTCCATCCCTTGTGCAGATTAGACATTAACTACCTCCCCTTAACAATATATTATAGTACTCCAGTGCACTTCCTCATTCAATCCTATTTTTATTTTCATTTTACCATTATATTGCGGGGCAACCCAAAGTTGAATGAACCTCTCCTCTGTCTGGGTGCCGGGGCCTAAATGTGTGACAGTGGCCTGTTCCAGTGGTGGGTGACGTGAAGCCTGATTCTCTGCTATGACATGAAGACTGATTCTGTGCTGACATGAAGCCAGATTCTCTGTTAAGCGACCTCTCTCCTCTGCCTGGGTGCCTGGGCCTAAATATGTGACTGTGTCCTGTTCCAGTGGTGGGTGACGTGAAGCCTGATTCTCTGCTATGACATGAAGTCTGATTCTGTGCTGACATGAAGCCAGATTCTCTGTTACGGGACCTCTCTCCTCTGTCTGGGTGCCTGGGCCTAAATATGTGACAGTGGCCTGTTCCAGTGGTGGGTGACGTGAAGCCTGATTCTCTGCTATGACATGAAGACTGATTCTCTGCTGACATGAAGCCTGAATCTCTGTTATGGGACCTCTCTTCTCTGCCTGGGTGCCTGGGCCTAAATATGTGACAGTGGCCTGTTCCAGTGGTGGGTGACGTGAAGCCTGATTCTCTGCTATGACATGAAGACTGATTTTCTGCTGACATGAAGCCTGAATCTCTGTTATGGGACCTCTCTCCTCTGTCTGGGTGCCAGGGCCTAAATGTGTGACAGTGGCCTGTTCCAGTGGTGGGTGACGTGAAGCCTGATTCTCTGCTATGACATGAAGACTGATTCTCTGCTGACATGAAGCCTGAATCTCTGTTATGGGACCTCTCTCCTCTGCCTGGGTGCCTGGGCCTAAATATGTGACAGTGGCCTGTTCCAGTGGTGGGTGACGTGAAGCCTGATTCTCTGCTATGACATGAAGACTGATTCTCTGCTGACATGAAGCCTGAATCTCTGTTATGGGACCTCTCTCCTCTGCCTGGGTGCCTGGGCCTAAATACAGGGAGTGCAGAATTTTTAGGCAAGTTGTATTTTTGAGGATTAATTTTATTGTTGAACAACAACCATGTTCTCAATGAACCCAAAAAACTCATTAATATCAAAGCTGAATATTTTTGGAAGTAGTTTTTAGTTTGTTTTTAGTTTTAGCTATTTTAGGGGGATATCTGTGTGTGCAGGTGACTATTACTTTGCATAATTATTAGGCAACTTAACAAAAAACAAATATATACCCATTTCAATTATTTATTTTTACCAGTGAAACCAATATAACATCTCAACATTCACAAATATACATTTCTGACATTCAAAAACAAAACAAAAACAAATCAGTGACCAATATAGCCACCTTTCTTTGCATGGACACTCAAAAGCCTGCCATCCATGGATTCTGTCAGTGTTTTGATCTGTTCACCATCAACAGTGCTTGCAGCAGCAACCACAGCCTCCCAGACACTGTTCAGAGAGGTGTACTGTTTTCCCTCCTTGTAAATCTCACATTTGATGATGGACCACAGGTTCTCAATGGGGTTCAGATCAGGTGAACAAGGAGGCCATGTCATTAGATTTTCTTCTTTTATACCCTTTCTTGCCAGCCACGCTGTGGAGTACTTGGACGCTTGTGATGGAGCATTGTCCTGCATGAAAATCATGTTTTTCTTGAAGGATGCAGACTTCTTCCTGTACCACTGCTTGAAGAAGGTGTCTTCCAGAAACTGGCAGTAGGACTGGGAGTTGAGCTTGACTCCATCCTCAACCCGAAAAGGCCCCACAAGCTCATCTTTGATGATACCACAGTACTCCACCTCCACCTTGCTGGCGTCTGAGTCGGACTGGAGCTCTCTGCCCTTTACCAATCCAGCCACGGGCCCATCCATCTGGCCCATCAAGACTCACTCTCATTTCATCAGTCCATAAAACCTTAGAAAAATCAGTCTTGAGATATTTCTTGGCCCAGTCTTGACGTTTCAGCTTGTGTGTCTTGTTCAGTGGTGGTCGTCTTTCAGCCTTTCTTACCTTGGCCATGTCTCTGAGTATTGCACACCTTGTGCTTTTGGGCATTCCAGTGATGTTGCAGCTCTGAAATATGGCCAAACTGGTGGCAAGTGGCATCTTGGCAGCTGCACGCTTGACTTTTCTCAGTTCATGGGCAGTTATTTTGCGCCTTGGTTTTTCCACACGCTTCTTGCGACCCTGTTGACTATTTTGAATGAAACGCTTGATTGTTCGATGATCACGCTTCAGAAGCTTTGCAATTTTAAGAGTGCTGCATCCCTCTGCAAGATATCTCACTATTTTTGACTTTTTTGAGCCTGTCAAGTCCTTCTTTTGACCCATTTTGCCAAAGGAAAAGAAGTTGCCTAATAATTATGCACACCTAATATAGGGTGTTGATGTCATTAGACCACACCCCTTCTCATTACAGAGATGCACATCACCTAATATGCTTAATTGGTAGTAGGCTTTCGAGCCTATACAGCTTGGAGTAAGACAACATGCATAAAGAGGATGATTTGGTCAAAATACTCATTTGCCTAATAATTCTGCACTCCCTGTATGTGACAGTGGCCTGTTCCAGTGGTGGGTGACGTGAAGCCTGATTCTCTGCTATGACATGAAGACTGATTCTCTGCTGACATGAAGCCAGATTCTCTGTTACGGGACCTCTCTCCTCTGCCTGGGTGCCAGGGCCTAAATATCTGACAATGGACTGTTCCAGTGTTGGGTGACGTAAAGCCTGATTCTCTGCTATGACATGAAGCCAGATTCTCTGTTACGGGACCTCTCTCCTCTGCCTGGGTGCCGGGGCCTAAATATATGACAATGGACTGTTACAGTGGTGGGTGACGTGAAGCCAGATTCTCTGCTATGGCATGAAGACTGATTCTCTGCTGACGTGAAGCCAGATTCTCTGCTATGGGACCTCTCTCCAATTGATATTGGTTTATTTTTATATATTTTATTTTAATTTTAATTCATTTCCCTATCCACATTTGTTTGCAGGGGCTTTACCTACATGTTGCTGCCTTTTGCAGCCCTCTAGCTCTTTCCTGGGCTGTTTTACAGCCTTTTTAGTGCCGAAAAGTTCGGGTCCCCATTGACTTCAATGGGGTTCGGGTTCGGGACGAAGTTCGGTTCGGGTTCGGATCCCGAACCCGAACATTTCCGGGAAGTTCGGCCATACTTCTCGAACCCGAACATCCGGGTGTTCGCTCATCTCTACCCAAAAGTTTGGGTCCCCGTTGACTTCAATGGGGTTCGGGTTCAGGGTCAAGTTCGGGTCCCGAACCCGAACTTTTTTTTCAAGTTCGGCCGAACTTGCCGAACCCGAACATCCAGGTGTCCGCTCAACTCTAGTTACAAACAAACAAATCTAATCTCTAATGCTAAAGCATTAGGGTACCAGAATTTATAAACATTTAACAAAAGTGCTGGTCTGATCACTTGGGCGCTTTCTCTTGCTAGTATCATAAATTAACTCTTTCTTAAATCTTAACACTGCTCAGTTTTCTAACTCATCAGAAACACCCCTTAATGTCATAGGAGCTCTGATTCTCACAATCTGCAAGCTCTTGCAACTGAAAGTCTTATAGATTTTCATTTGAATCTGCTCAGTTCTGCAATTTTGAAAAGAAAATTGGTATATCCTACCAAGCCTACTACAGCCCCACTCGCAGCTCATAGCAGGTTTTCAGAATAGATGCAACCCTAATAATCTGCCCGTAGATGATTAATTCCTGCAAATTCCCGGGCTCCCATTCCGAGTGGTGGGTCTAAACTACCTTCTCTATATGTAAAAACCTATCAACGATAAGCATATTAATTTGCTCAAATCCCATTTCTGACAACAAGTGTAACGTAACGTGAAATCAAAAGATTTGAGAATGAATAAACTTACACAGGCTAAATGAATAAATATATTTACAAAGTTTGATAAAATATAGAAATCACATAAAGAATAGTAAAAAGTAAATAATTATTACTGGCCATGTAATATAGTGTGCAACTCCGGTCGCCATGTTGTAGAACATAGACAACACCCCAGGGTGTACAAGATAGGGTTAGAGATAGGAAAAATCAAGTTCTTTCTAGAGAGTCTAGTGCTTTTTCCTATAGTGTGCAAGCATGACCACCGCTGATGGACTGTAGGGTGGTCGTAACCATGGACACTAGAAGGATATAATAAGATGGAAAAATCAATAAAGCCAGCAAAGGAAGCAATATGGACGATCACAATACATTAGTAAGTGCCATGTGTTAACTTTCTCTACATGATAAATACCATTTGCCAAAGTGAGACAACCCCTTTGAGTATTTGCATAACAGTCATCCTAGTGTCGATTAACTTAGTGCATTTTGTTACTTTGCTACGTATAACATTTGCATAGGTAACAGTCATCCTAGTATCATTGCTTAACTTAATGCATTTTGTTACCTTGCTATGTATAACAATCCTTATGTTATTCTTAAACGTTTACTCTTCAAGCATATGGAGCCATATTATGATTGTAAATGTAAAAGAATCTGAGCTTAAAAACTACATAGCAGTGGTCACCTAAAAACAAGATGAAACTGTTACTAGGCAACACACATTTAAAAAAAAAAAAAGCTGCCTAGTATTGCAGTTAAGATGTATTCATTTATATGGGCAAGAGTTACAATACCAGACAGAATCCATGAACAAGAATGGTGCTGCTGATTCTGGAAAAAAAACTTTTATTTTATTTTATTTTCATTCTGAAAACCACTTTAAAAATGTTAAAAAAAAATACAATAATATGATTTTTTTTAGAACACAAACAGTGATCTCCAAATGGAATTGAATTGTATTCACTCATTTTTACCTACAATTATTAAACCCTCATGCATTAATTTATATACACGACTCACTGGAAGAAGTGATTATATCTTTTTAATAGCCCTGAAAGTTTCTGCTATATTGAAAGCCTAATTTTCTGTCCTTAATAGGTTAATAGGAATTCCAGAATCTACTGAGGAGATTAAATAAAATTACTTGAATGTGTCCCCCACAATGGGCAGCCATTAGTCTTGAGGATAGTGGTTAAGTTGCTGTCATGTACGAAGGCAGAAGTGAATTAGTAGATAAGTGGAAAGATATCAGTACTGGCTTACCAGTCAAAAGTTCCTTCAATGTGACCAACCAAGGGTTAAGAGGAGGGGGTAATAGTACAGTACATGTTAGGAAGAAAACCATGAGAGTAGATCAGAAAAATACATCACGTCAGGTAGGTATCATCCACTCATAATTTGTCTACACACCTACACTAAATTATTTTAGAGCTAGAGTGGCATCATTTGACTTATCTGCCACCATGATAAATGGACCGGTTAGGAGCTGGTTAATTGAAAAAATAAAATCCAGCAGTACAGTGTGTCTTTAATTGCACTCGAATCAAATCTGTCAACTACTTTGTTAGAATTTAAAGCAATTCACCTCATATTTATCATTCTCTCATAATCATCTCATCAGGCAAATCCAAATACATACAGTATTTGACTAATTCAATTTCTACGTATCACGCAGACTGTGAGCATTCTTTACAGTCTAATCTTTCTACAAATGGATGCTTATCGGGTTTCCTACACCTTTTGTCTCATACCCATACCCAGCTATTCATTTCCTTTGCTCCTCATTGATATGCACACTGAATCTGATCCTATGCCTCCCCCACATCCATGCATGTTCGCACCTTCCTGATGCATCACATGAAAATATCTACACATGTATTGGTAATCTGAACATATTTTTTGGGCATCACAGTAGAAGAATGCACTTTAAAGTGACTGCATTTAAATATTATAAATACTTGATTTGCCCTTTCCCATTCCTGTTCTCAGATCCTTTCATAAGTGAAGTGCTTTCACGGCATGATATTTGAAAAGCTGGAACAAGCTGTACAAATCTGTATGAGACGTGTGGGCACAATCTACAGCTCTGCCTATAATAATAAACTCTCCATGCCTCTTTAATTTCCCCACTCTCCTAATTCTCACTGACTATATATATATATATATATATATATAGTACTGTGCAAATGTTTTGGGCAGGTGTGGAAAAAATGCTGCAAAGTGAGCATGCTATGAAAAATAGAAGTAGTTTACATTTAAATGTATTCTGCAGCGGGACCCCAAATATAGAGCCAATTACATTTAGAACTATCTTCAGTGTAAAGAAGAAGAAGGAGTTCTGGAAGTGATGATATGGCACACACAGAGCCCTGATGTCAACATCATTAAGTCTGTCTTGGTTTACATGAAGAAACAGAAGGATTTGAGAAAGCCTAAATCCACAGAAGATGTGTGGTTTGTTCTCCAAGATGTCTGGAACAACCTCCCAGCTGAGTTCCTTCTAAAACTATTTGTGATTGTACCTAAAAGGGGACAGTTGGATGCTAATGTCTGTAAAGCGCTGCAGAATATAGTAGCGCTATATAAGTGCATAAAATATATTAATTAATTTAAAGGATGGTCACACCAAACTGATTTGATTTAGATTTCTCCATTGTTCCTTCACTTTGCATTTTATTAATTGATAATAAACTATTAACGCTTCTATTTGGGAAGGAATTCTTACTTTGCAGCATTTTTTCAGCACCAGACTAAAACCTTTGCACTGTACTGTATCGTATATACTCCATATTCTCTGTCTCACTTCCTTTCTCACTGTCTTTAATTACTCACTTATCTAGCCTCTCTGCACAAGTGCAAGTATTAATGGAGAAGATGGACCAGGCAGAAGATGCTTCCATGTTGTAAGTATTAATGGAGAAGATGGACCAGGCAGTAGATGCTTCTATGTTGTGACCACTTGAGACATCTGCAGAATTGAAAAAATAAATAAATAAAAAGAAATAAAATAAAGCTTAATGTATTGAATTGTATAGAATTATTAATAGAATTTTAAGACAGTTAATGAGAAAACAGACTCCAAAAATAGTAAGATAATGGAAACATGACATTTGATTAGAGTTGAGCGGACACCTGGATGTTGGGGTTTGACGGGTTTGGCCGAACTTCACAAAAAAGTTCGAGTTTGGGGCCCGAACTTGACCCGAACTTGACCCCGAACCTCATTGAAGTCAATGGGGACCCGAACTTTTGAGCACTAAAATGGCTGTAAAAATGTAATGGAAAGGGCTAGAGGGCTGCAAATGGCATCAACATGTGGTTAAAAGCATGGCAAGTGCTCTGCAAACAAATGTGGATACGGAAATGATTTTAAATAACATAAAATACGTAAAAAAAAACTATCATAAACTAAAAATTATCATCTTGATCTAGGAAGACGAAGTCCATATGGAGTAGGAGGTTGAGGAGGCGGTGGATGTGGCGGTGTAGGTGGAAGCGGTGGTGGAGGTAGCCTACACTGCTTTTTGGTTTTAATTAAATTAAATTAATAAAAATTTTAAAAAAATTAGGGTACACCCCAAAACATTGGGAAATATAACCTGTGATAACCCCCTCCAGTCGTGCTAAACACACGTTCAGTCAATACACTGGCTGCAGTGCAGGCCAGCACCTCCAAGGTGTAAAGGGCAAGCTCAGGCCATGTGCCCAATTTGGAGACCCAGAAGTTGAAGGGGGAAGACCCATCAGTCAGTACGTGTAGGCATGTGAACACATATTACTCCACCATGTCGCACGTCCCTGTGATGTCCACGATCCAATTGGATATCTTCTCTATCAACTTTCGATGTTCTTTTATGCGCCTACCATGGTGATCACAGGTGGCAGGGAATCAGGGTTCCAGGCCGGAGAGGGAGCCTAAGAAAGGGATACCACATCCAAGGGAGGTCAATGGATAAAATTAAATGTAATCGAGTGGAAATGTGGGACAAAGTATTGAAGCATAAGCTTCCAAGTTAAGGAGGGGGCGGGCGGCAATTACCCACTCCCGACTCAGGGAGGTAGTGACGATAAATAACAATACAGGACTCTTAAGATGCACTGTTATTTGAATGATTAATAAAAAATTATAGGGAATGTCATTGGGGTATTTTGGATTTGGAAACGTTAGCCAGGAGAGGCCCTGCTGTCGCTTTGTTGACTCTAGATAACTTCTGCCTGATCGCACGTCACCGTGACGTCCACGATCCATTTGGATATCTTCTCTATCAACTTTCGCTGTTCTTTTCTGACCCTACCATGTTGATCACGGTTATCGGCGAATCAGGGTTCCACGCCAGAGAGGGAGCGTGAGAAAGGGAAACCCCATCCAAGGGAGGTCAACGGCTGCAATGGGATGGAGCGGAAATGTGGGACAAGTTATTAAAGCGGAAGGATCGAATAAAAGGGCCAATTAAAGCCGAATTTTAGAAATTTAAGTCCCTGTCACCTATGCAGAGCAGGGGTTTTTCATCGCCAGAAATGGGTTAATGTCACCCACTAATGGAACAGATTATTTTAAAAAATTCCCAGGGGCCTCAATGACAATCTGGGTTTTTCTGCTTTTTTGTAAACCGCTGGGCCCACAACTGTGGACTCCCTTATTTCTTTTAACAGCATGTGTGTTACTAATTTACAATTTTTACTGACTTTTTGTATTCTTGTCTTCTTTTTCAGCACTTTATTATTCCTTTGCAGGGTCGTCATTTTCTTCATTTTCTCATTTTTGATCTGAGATAGTACTGGATTTTCCTCTCTTGGCTGTTAATCACCATTGGAGTTTTTGCAATGATGTTGATAAATGTATTGATGGACTTCCTTGCCATTATATTGCCATTATGTATGGTGATAGATTGCTACAGTGTGTTTGATGTATCATCAATTATTATTCTTTTTTTCTTCTTCTCTTTTTTTTCATTTATCACCTGTCATCATCACTCAATATGTTCTACTTTTGGTTATTTCACTGCATGTCACTTTATTATATTACACATCATATATATTTCATGGTGTTCATCATTGTCAGTAACACCAATATACACTTCTTGTGCATTAATTGCATATCTAAATTCACCACCATGATTCTTTGATGCCTATATTCCATGGCTTCATATTATTATTTGTTCACTATTGCATTCTGCGTAATGCAATGGGGTCTACTGCTATTGGTCATGTTAACTTGCATCATTGATCTTTCTAATGTCATCGTTCTATTTTGCATTTTCTCATTATTTTTTATTTTATTATTTTTAATTTTTTCATTATTCATTATTATTCTTTATTATTTATTATTTTCATTTATTATTTTTCATTATTCATCAATTATTTTTTACTGATCCACTGATTTATTGGTTAATATGTATGACTGTGGGTAGATTTACTCAATTTGCCATCTATCCAACATTTGATTATGCATCTGTGGCCTTTTTGGAGGGAATGCGTACACATAAAAAACTCCTTCATACTTATTTATACGCACTTTTGCACTTTTTCATGCACGGTTATATTCATATTGAGTCACGGCATGGATACCATGCGGTCTGTCACTCTATTAATTATTCTTTTCTTTTATAAAAGAACTTCTCTGCTACCTGTTACGATCATGGCTTGGATTTATTGATTTATTTATATATTTTTAATTATGATTTGTTTCTGTTTTCATATGCTTCTATTCAAAATTATGGACTGTAATTATCTAGATCATTGTATTTCGGCTGCTATCTATTATTCTTTACATTGTTATTATTATGTATTCATTTTAAATGTTCTTATTTATATACTGTGTAATTATGAGAATTTGATATTATATCACATGATGAGTAGATGTTCGGCTCTTTAGCATGGATACATTTGCTGGGGTAATGCATGTATTGTTTGGCCCCGTTTTCAACTATATATTCTATTGCCGAGAATTACATCTTGATATACTGACGTCCTGCTCCTCCTCCCCTTCTGTGATGTGTGCGCGCGTCATTCGATGTTGCCTCTGGCGCCTCACGCCCGAGCGTCCTTACGTCGATGCCGCCCGATCAGGTGACTTTGTCACGTGATGTGGGCGTGTCGACGGGACGCCGGCCGTGGGGTTGCCGGATGTTCCAGTAATCGATTTGCGCGCGTCAGGCCATCAACACACCTGGGGACGAGTAAGTGCTACCTTTTTCATTGGTCCAAGGAGACTTTAAATATCTGGTTCACAGTGATGGCGTTACCCCCTGACGAAGGCACGCCGAAACGCTCGTTGGGGTAGCGCCATCCTGGTTCTTGTGTCCACACTTGGTCCACCTTTGGTAAGTTTTAGATCATAGTCTCCCTCCCACGGCCCTGCGCTGCCGATGTTGAGATTTCTCACTTGGCTTTTATTTATTGTTCTGCTGACTTTACACAATTTCTGTATCACTATTCTGGTCAGCACACCATGCACCACAGCCATGGTTGGTTTTCTCACTGATCTATACTTACCTCACACTATCTAACATATATCTTGCTACATCGGATCCATGAGTTGGTAATTGTACCTTATATACATATTTTTCTCATGACCCTATTATTATTTCTGTATGTACTGTGAGACAAGTGTGTTCATCCAGGGTGGCGCTTGTTTTCTCCTTCCCTGTCCCCCCTACCCTGTCCTTGGCATCAATTGTATGTGCGTTTTTAATCATGTCTTTGATTCAATAAAATATTTATTTATTTGTTATTTTTGGTACTTTGAGCTTCTTTCCTTTTTCCTTTGTTTAGGTATAGCAGTGGTATATCACACCCAAAAGAGGGTGAATTTCACCCGAAAATGTAACAAATTTGTGAATTTTTTTACCTGTCTACTAGGTATAGAAGTGGTATATCACACCAAAAATTTGTGAATTTCACTCGAAAATGTAACAGACAAATTAGTGAAATTACATAAAATACGTACAAAAAATCAAACAAAACTTGATTTATGAGGTGGAGGTCCATATGGAGTAGGATTTTAAGAAGGCGGTGGACGTAGCGCGTAGGTGGAAGCAGCGGTGGAGGAGGACGAGGTAGCCAACACTGGTTTTTGGTTTAATTAATTTTTTTAAAAATTAGGGTATACTCCAAAAAAGTGTGAAATATCCAAAATACAAGAATGAGCAATTGCTCTTTAGAATAACAATGGCTGGTTAAGGCCGGTATACATGTCTATTCTGCACAAGGTACGGACAAGTCCGGTGGGATCCATGCCTGGTTCATTTTAATGAACGTGAGCTTGTGCACATTGGCTGTGGACAGGCGGCTGCGCTTGTCTGTGATAACGAGAAAAAAATTGGATTGGGCGTCACTCAAATATCAGGCAAACATATAGCCAGGTTGGGTTATATCAGAGTAAACTTTATATTGTAAAAGTGAATTGCATCACACACATATTATAACATGTTGCATAAAAACAATAATAAAACAGCAATATATAAAAATTGATGAAAACAGCAATATACAAAAATTGATAGGTGGCACTTAGGGATGAGCGAACCCGAACTGTATAGTTCGGGTTCGTACCGAATTTTGGGGTGTCCGTGTCACGGACCCGAACCCGAACATTTTCGTAAAAGTCCGGGTTCGGGTTCGGTGTTCGGCGCTTTCTTGGCGCTTTTTGAAAGGCTGCAAAGCAGCCAATCAACAAGCGTCATACTACTTGCCCCAAGAGGCCATCACAGCCTTGCCTACTATTGGCATGGCTGTGATTGGCCAGTGCAGCATGTGACCCAGCCCCTATATAAGCTTGGGTCACGTTGCGCTGCACGTCACGCTGCTGATTGAAGCATAGGGAGAGGTTGCAGCTGCGACGTTAGGGCGAGATTAGGCAGATTAACTCCTCCAAAATACTTCATTCTGTGATCGATCTGCAGCTGTGGATCATTGAAGTGCTAATATTGACTTGCTCACTTTTTTGAGGCTGCCCAGAGCATTTTTAGATCACTTTTTTTCTGGGGTGATCGGCGGCCATTTTGTGACTTGTGGTGCGCCAGCACAAGCTATCACCAAGTGTATTTAACCATCAATAGTGTGGTTATTTTGTGCTATATCCTACATCAGCTGCAGCCTGAGCCTGTGTCATCGAAGTGCATTTAACCATCAACAGTCTGGTTATTTTTTGGCCATATACTACATCAGCTGCAGGCTGAGCCTGTGTCACCGAAGTGCATTTAACCATCAACAGTCTGGTTATTTTTTGGCCATATACTACATCAGCTGCAGGCTGAGCCTGTGTCACCGAAGTGCATTTAACCATCAACAGTCTGATTATTTTTTGGCCATATACTACATCTGGTGCAGGCTGAGCCTGTGTCACCCAAGTGCATTTAACCATCAACAGTGTGGTTATTTTTTGGCCATATACTACATCAGGGGCAAGTTGAGCCTGTCACCCAGCGCCTAAAAAATAGACCTGACATTTCTATTCAACCAAATCTGTACTGTTTTAGCTGGTCAAGTTATTTGTAGTGACCGTAAAAGCACACTTTTTGTTCTGGGTTGAAAAACTATTCCCAAATTTGCCATTCTCAAAATAACTAGTTTCTGGTATATGAGGCCTACTTGAAATCTATCCCAAAAAGGATATCTTACATTGAAGGTGCTGATAGTGTCATTCAGAAAAACCTAAGACACACGCTACCGTGCAGATAGAAGTCTGATTCTGTGATTAAACCTATACCTGTCACACAGCGCAAAAAAAAACAGGCCTCACATTTCTACAGGGAGTGCAGAATTATTAGGCAAGTTGTATTTTTGAGGATTAATTTTATTATTGAACAACAACCATGTTCTCAATGAACCCAAAAAACTCATTAATATCAAAGCTGAATATTTTTGGAAGTAGTTTTTAGTTTGTTTTTAGTTTTAGCTATTTTAGGGGGATATCTGTGTGTGCAGGTGACTATTACTGTGCATAATTATTAGGCAACTTAACAAAAAACAAATATATACCCATTTCAATTATTTGTTTTTACCAGTGAAACCAATATAACACCTCAACATTCACAAATATACATTTCTGACATTCAAAAACAAAACAAAAACAAATCAGTGACCAATATAGCCACCTTTCTTTGCAAGGACACTCAAAAGCCAGCCATCCATGGATTCTGTCAGTGTTTTGATCTGTTCACCATCAACATTGCGTGCAGCAGCAACCACAGCCTCCCAGACACTGTTCAGAGAGGTGTACTGTTTTCCCTCCTTGTAAATCTCACATTTGATGATGGACCACAGGCTCTCAATGGGGTTCAGATCAGGTGAACAAGGAGGCCATGTCATTAGATTTTCTTCTTTTATACCCTTTCTTGCCAGCCACGCTGTGGAGTACTTGGACGCGTGTGATGGAGCATTGTCCTGCATGAAAATCATGTTTTTCTTGAAGGATGCAGACTTCTTCCTGTACCACTGCTTGAAGAAGGTGTCTTCCAGAAACTGGCGGTAGGACTGGGAGTTGAGCTTGACTCCATCCTCAACCCGAAAAGGCCCCACAAGCTCATCTTTGATGATACCAGCCCAAACCAGTACTCCACCTCCACCTTGCTGGCGTCTGAGTCGGACTGGAGCTCTCTGCCCTTTACCAATCCAGCCACGGGCCCATCCATCTGGCCCATCAAGACTCACTCTCATTTCATCAGTCCATAAAACCTTAGAAAAATCAGTCTTGAGATATTTCTTGGCCCAGTCTTGATGTTTCAGCTTGTGTGTCTTGTTCAGTGGTGGTCGTCTTTCAGCCTTTCTTACCTTGGCCATGTCTCTGAGTATTGCACACCTTGTGCTTTTGGGCACTCCAGTGATGTTTCAGCTCTGAAATATGGCCAAACTGGTGGCAAGTGGCATCTTGGCAGCTGCACGCTTGACTTTTCTCAGTTCATGGGCAGTTATTTTGCACCTTGGTTTTTCCACACGCTTCTTGCGACCCTGTTGACTATTTTGAATGAAACGCTTGATTGTTCGATGATCACGCTTCAGAAGCTTTGCCGTTTTAAGAGTGCTGCATCCTTCTGCAAGATATCTCACTATTTTTGACTTTTCTGAGCCTGTCAAGTCCTTCTTTTGACCCATTTTGCCAAAGGAAAGGAAGTTGCCTAATAATTATGCACACCTAATATAGGGTGTTGATGTCATTAGACCACACCCCTTCTCATTACAGAGATGCACATCACCTAATATGCTTAATTGGTAGTAGGCTTTCGAGCCTATACAGCTTGGAGTAAGACAACATGCATAAAGAGGATGATGTGGTCAAAATACTCATTTGCCTAATAATTCTGCACGCAGTGTATTCAACCAAATCTGTACTGTTTTAGCTGGTCAAGTTATTTGTAGTGACCGTAAAAGCACTTTTTTTTTTCTGGGTTGAAAAACTATTCCCAAATTTGCCATTCTCAAAATTGTGGTGAACGGGAACAATGAGGAAAACATCTAATAAGGGACGCGGACGCGGACGTGGACATGGTCGTGGTGGTGTTAGTGGATCCTCTGGTGCTGGGAGAGGACGTGGCCGTTCTGCCACAGCCACACGTCCTAGTGAACCAACTACCTCAGGTCCCAGTAGCCAGCAGAATTTACAGCGATATTTGGTGGGGCCCAATGCCGTTCTAAGGATGGTAAGGCCTGAGCAGGTACAGGCATTAGTCAATTGGGTGACCGACAGTGGATCCAGCACGTTCACATTATCTCCCACCCAGTCTTCTGCAGAAAGCGCACAGATGGCACATGCAAACCAAGCCCATCGGTCTGTCACATCACCCCCATGCATATCAGGGAAACTGTCTGAGCCTTCAAGTTATGCAGCAGTCTCTTATGCTGTTTGAAGACTCTGCTGCCAGGGTTTCCCAAGGGCATCCACCTAGCCCTTCCCCAGGGGTGGAAGAGATAGAATGCACTAACGCACAACCACTTATTTTTCCTGATGATGAGGACATGGGAATACCACCTCAGCACGTCTCTGATGATGACGAAACACAGGTGCCAACTGCTGCGTCTTTCTGCAGTGTGCAGACTGAACAGGGGGTCAGGGATCAAGACTAGGTGGAAGACGATGCAGGGGACGATGAGGTCCTAGACCCCACATGGAATGAAGGTCGTGCCACTGACTTTCACAGTTCGGAGGAAAAGGCAGTGGTGAGACCGAGCGAACAGCGTAGCAAAAGACGGAGCAGTGGGCAAAATCAGAACACCCGCCGCCAAGAGACTCCGCCTGCTACTGACCGCCGCCATCTGGGACCGAGCACCCCAAAAGCAGCTTCAAGGAGTTCCCTGGCATGGCACTTCTTCAAACAATGTGCTGACGACAAGACCCGAGTGGTTTGCACGCTGTGCCATCAGAGCCTGAAGCGAGGCATTAACGTTTTGAACCTTAGCACAACCTGCATGACCAGGCACCTGCATGCAAAGCATGAACTGCAGTGGAGTAAACACCTTAAAAACAAGGAAGTCACTCAGGCTCCCCCTGCTGCCTCTTCTGCTGCTGCCGCCTCGGCCTCTTCTGCTGCTGCCGCCGCCTCGGCCTCTTCTGCTGCTGCTGCCGCCGCCTCGGCCTCTTCCTCTGCCTCTGGAGGAACGTTGGCACCTGCCGCCCAGCAAACATGGGATGTACCACCAACACCACCACCTGCGTCACCAAGCATCTCAACCATGTCACACGGCAGCGTTCAGCTCTCCATCTCACAAACATTTGAGAGAAAGCGTAAATTACCACCTAGCCACCCTCGATCCCTGGCCCTGAATGCCAGCATTTCTAAACTACTGGCCTATGAAATGCTGTCATTTAGGCTGGTGGACACACACAGCTTCAAACAGCTCGTGTCACTTGCTGTCCCACAGTATGTTGTTCCCAGCCACCACTACTTCTCCAAGAGAGCCGTGCCTTCCCTGCACAAACAAGTGTCTGATAAAATCAAGTGTGCACTGCGCAACGCCATCTGTGGCAAGGTCCACCTAACCACAGATACGTGGACCAGTAAGCACGGCCAGGGACGCTATATCTCCCTAACTGCACACTGGGTAAATGTAGTGGCGGCTGGGCCCCAGGCGGAGAGCTGTTTGGCGCACGTCCTTCCGCCGCCAAGGATCGCAGGGCAACATTCTTTGCCTCCTGTCTCCTCCTCCTCCTACTCAGCTTCCTCCTCCTCTTTTTCCACCTGCTCATCCAGTCAGCCACACACCTTCACCACCAATTTCAGCACAGCCCGGGGTAAACGTCAGCAGGCCATTCTGAAAACTCATATGTTTGGGGGACAGGCCCCACACCGCACAGGAGTTGTGGCGGGGTATAGAACAACAGACCAACGAATGGTTGCTGCCGGTGAGCCTCAATCCCGGCCTGGTGGTGTGCGATAATGGGCGAAATCTCGTTGCAGCTCTGGGACTAGCCGGTTTGACGCACATCCCTTGCCTGGCGCATGTGCTGAATTTGGTGATGCAGAAGTTCATTCGCAACTACCCCGACATGTCAGAGCTGCTGCATAAAGTGCGGGCCGTCTGTTCGCGCTTCCGGCGTTCACACCCTGCCGCTGCTCGCCTGTCTGCACTACAGCGTAACTTCGGCCTTCCCGCTCACCGCCTCATATGCAACGTACCCACCAGGTGGAACTCCACCTTGCATATGCTGGACAGACTGTGCGAGCAGCAGCAGGCCATAGTGGAGTTTCAGCTGCAGCACGCACGGGTCAGTCGCACTGTGGATCAGACACACTTCACCAGCAATGACTGGGCCTCCATGCGAGACCTGTGTGCCCTGTTGCGTTGTTTCGAGTACTCCACCAACATGGCCAGTGGCGATGACGCCGTTATCCGCGTTACAATACCACTTCTATGTCTCCTTGAGAAAACACTTAGGGCGATGATGGAAGAGGAGGTGGCCCAGGAGGAAGAGGAGGAAGAGGGGTCATTTTTAGCACTTTCAGGCCAGTCTCTTCAAAGTGACTCAGAGGGAGGTTTTTTGCAACACCAGAGGCCAGGTACAAATGTGGCCAGACAGGGCCCACTACTGGAGGACAAGGAGGACGAGGATAAGGAGAAGGTGGAGGAGGATGAGGATGAAGCATGTTCACAGCGGGGTGGCACCCAAAGCAGCTCTGGCCCATCACTGGTGCGTGGCTGGGGGGAAACACAGGACGATGACGATACGCCTCCCACAGAGGAAAGCTTGTCCTTACCTCTGGGCAGCCTGGCACACATGAGCGACTACATGCTGCAGTGCCTGCGCAACGACAGCAGAGTTGCCCACATTTTAACGTGTGCGGACTACTGGGTTGCCACCCTGCTGGATCCCCGGTACAAAGACAATGTGTCCACCTTACTTCCTACACTGGAGCGTGATAGGAAGATGCGCAAGTACAAGCGCACGTTGGTAGACGCGCTACTGAGAGCATTCCCAAATGTCACAGGGGAACCAGTGGAAGCCCAAGGCGAAGGCAGAGGAGGAGCAAGAGGTCGCCAACGCAGCTGTGTCACGCCCAGCTCCTCTGAGGGCAGGGTTAGCATGGCAGAGATGTGGAAAAGTTTTGTCAACACGCCACAGCTAACTGCACCACCACCTGATACGGAAAGTGTTAGCAGGAGGCAACATTTCACTAAAATGGTGGAACAGTACCTGTGCACACCCATCCACGTACTGACTGATGATTCGGCCCCATTCAACTTCTGGGTCTCCAAATTGTCCATGTGGCCAGAGCTAGCCTTTTATGCCTTGGAGGTGCTGGCCTGCCCGGCGGCCAGCGTTTTGTCTGAACGTGTATTCAGCACGGCAGGGGGCGTCATTACAGACAAACGCAGCCGCCTGTCTACAGCCAATGTGGACAAGCTGACGTTCATAAAAATGAACCAGGCATGGATCCCACAGGACCTGTCCATCCCTTGTGCAGATTAGATATTAACTACCTCCCCTTAACAATATATTATTCTACTCCAGGGCACTTCCTCATTCAAAACTATTTTTAATTTCATTTTACCATTATATTGCGGGGCAACCCAAAGTTGAATGAACCTCTCCTCTGCCTGGGTGCCTGGGCCTAAATGTGTGACAGTGGCCTGTTCCAGTGGTGGGTGACGTGAAGCCTGATTCTCTGCTATGACATGAAGACAGATTCTGCGCTGACATAAGGCCAGATTCTCTGTTACGGGACCTCTCTCCTCTGCCTGGGTGCCTGGGCCTAAATATGTGACAGTGGCCTGTTCCAGTGGTGGGTGACGTGAAGCCTGATTCTCTGCTATGACATGAAGACAGATTCTGCGCTGACATAAAGCTAGATTCTCTGTTACGGGACCTCTCTCCTCTGCCTGGGTGCCTGGGCCTAAATATGTGACAGTGGCCTGTTCCAGTGGTGTGTGACGTGAAGCCTGATTCTCTGCTATGACATGAAGACAGATTCTGCGATGACATAAGGCCAGATTCTCTGTTACGGGACCTCTCTCCTCTGCCTGGGTGCCTGGGCCTAAATGTGTGACAGTGGCCTGTTCGAGTGGTGGGTGACGTGAAGCCTGATTCTCTGCTATGACATGAAGACAGATTCTGCGCTGACATAAGGCCAGATTCTCTGTTACGGGACCTCTCTCCTCTGCCTGGGTGCCTGGGCCTAAATGTGTGACAGTGGCCTGTTCTAGTGGTGGGTGACGTGAAGCCTGATTCTCTGCTATGACATGAAGACAGATTCTGCGCTGACATAAGGCCAGATTCTCTGCCTGGGTGCCTGGGCCTAAATGTGTGACAATGGCCTGTTCGAGTGGTGGGTGACGTGAAGCCTGATTCTCTGCTATGACATGAAGACAGATTCTGCGCTGACATAAGGCCAGATTCTCTGTTACGGGACCTCTCTCCTCTGCCTGGGTGCCTGGGCCTAAATATGTGACAGTGGCCTGTTCTAGTGGTGGGTGACGTGAAGCCTGATTCTCTGCTATGACATGAAGACAGATTCTGCGCTGACATAAGGCCAGATTCTCTGTTACGGGACCTCTCTCCTCTGCCTGGGTGCCTGGGCCTAAATGTGTGACAGTGGCCTGTTCTAGTGGTGGGTGACGTGAAGCCTGATTCTCTGCTATGACATGAAGACAGATTCTGCGCTGACATAAGGCCAGATTCTCTGTTACGGGACCTCTCTCCTCTGCCTGGGTGCCTGGGCCTAAATGTGTGACAGTGGCCTGTACCAGTGGTGGGTGACGTGAAGCCTGATTCTCTGCTATGACATGAAGACAGATTCTGCGCTGACATAAGGCCAGATTCTCTGTTACGGGACCTCTCTCCTCTGCCTGGGTGCCTGGGCCTAAATATGTGACAGTGGCCTGTTCCAGTGGTGGGTGACGTGAAGCCTGATTCTCTGCTATGACATGAAGACAGATTCTGCGCTGACATAAGGCCAGATTCTCTGTTACGGGACCTCTCTTCTCTGCCTGGGTGCCTGGGCCTAAATGTGTGACAATGGCCTGTTCCAGTGGTGGGTGACGTGAAGCCTGATTCTCTGCTATGACATGAAGACAGATTCTGCGCTGACATAAGGCCAGATTCTCTGTTACGGGACCTCTCTCCTCTGCCTGGGTGCCTGGGCCTAAATATGTGACAGTGGCCTGTACTAGTGGTGGGTGACGTGAAGCCTGATTCTCTGCTATGACATGAAGACAGATTCTGCGCTGACATAAGGCCAGATTCTCTGTTACGGGACCTCTCTCCTCTGCCTGGGTGCCTGGGCCTAAATGTGTGACAGTGGCCTGTTCTAGTGGTGGGTGACGTGAAGCCTGATTCTCTGCTATGACATGAAGACAGATTCTGCGCTGACATAAGGCCAGATTCTCTGTTACGGGACCTCTCTCCTCTGCCTGGGTGCCTGGGCCTAAATGTGTGACAGTGGCCTGTTCCAGTGGTGGGTGACGTGAAGCCTGATTCTCTGCTATGACATGAAGACAGATTCTGCGCTGACATAAGGCCAGATTCTCTGTTACGGGACCTCTCTCCTCTGCCTGGGTGCTTGGGCCTAAATGTGTGACAGTGGCCTGTTCCAGTGGTGGGTGACGTGAAGCCTGATTCTCTGCTATGACATGAAGACAGATTCTGCGCTGACATTAGGCCAGATTCTCTGTTACGGGACCGCTCTCCTCTGTCTGGGTGCCGGGGCCTAAATATGTGACAGTGCCTTCTTCCAGTGGTGGGTGACATGAAGCCAGATTCTCTGCTATGGCATGAAGAGACTGATTCTCTGCTGACATGAAGCCAGATTCTTTGCTATGGCATGAAGAGACTGATTCTCTGCTGACGTGAAGCCAGATTCTCTGCTATGGGACCTCTGTCCAATTGATATTGGGTCATTTTTTTTATTTATTTTTTTATTTTAATTCATTTCCCTATCCACATTTGTTTGCAGGGGATTTACCAACATTTTGCTGCCTTTTGCAGCCCTCTAGCTCTTTCCTGGGCTGTTTTACAGCCTTTTTAGTGCCGAAAAGTTCGGGTCCCCATTGACTTTAATGGGGTTCGGGTTCGGGACGAAGTTCGGTTCGGGTTCGGATCCCGAACCCGAACATTTCCGGGAAGTTCGGCCGAACTTCTCGAACCCGAACATCCAGATGTTCGCTCAACTCTAGTGGCACTGAGTCAATTATACCAAAAAGGAGGCTATATCACCATGGCCCTTATAAATTCCAAAGTCTGTGGTCCAGAGAGGTAGAATCTCATACAGATGTATGTCACTATGGGGCTGTACCACTGTGACTTTTGTAACTGTGACTTTTATAAATCATCCCAGAGTCTGTGGCCCAAAGGAACAGAGTCTTATGCAAATGTGTATCGCAATAAGCTAAAAATAAGAGTCATATATTTGTAATATACGTAGTGGTATTCACATAGCAGTGCTCAGGCGATATTTATATAATAGAGTACTTTACCGCTCCTGTGTCTTCTGTTATCGTGAGTTCGCTTGTGCACCTGGAGCTTTTAATACAGTGCTCCGTTGTGAGCTGCAAGGACCTGCAGATAGGATTTTCCAGGCTCTTAAGTGTTCGCTGTAGCGATGCGGCTTTATTCCACAGCTCTGACCTGCCAGGACCTGTGTGGCGTCCCACGTGGTACACTAGGCGGTCATGTGATTTATGCTTCCAAGCGGGGATTTAGAATCTCCTTAAATGCAGGTGATTTGCTCCGCAGTTGATTTAAGTCCACAAAATGGTATTAACAGTGAGGGACCACCATTAAAGAAACGCTTGCAACTGCAAGTTCCCATCCGGACTTAAATCAACTACGGAGCAAATGAGGCAGTGAGCGGGAAGGCTGAAGTTACGCTGCAGCGCTGACAGGCGAGCAGCAGCAGGGTGAGAACGCCGAAAGCGCGCACAGACGGTCCGCACTTTATGCAGCAGTTATGACATATCGGGGCAATTTTTAAGGAATCTCTGCACCACCAAATTTAGCACATGCGCCAGGCAAGGGATGTGCGTCAAACCGGCTAGTCTCAGAGCTGCTACGAGATTTCGCCCATTATCGCACACCACCAGGCCGAGCTTGAGGCTCACTGGCACCAACCACTCATCGGTCTGTTGTAAAAGGCCCGTCCACAGCTTCTGCGCGGTGTGGGGTTCGTCCCCCCAACAGATTCGTTTTAAAACTGCCTGCTGTCGTTTACCCCTGGCGGTGCTGAAGTTGGTGGTGAAGGTGTTATGCTGACCGGATGAGGAGCTGGTAGAGGATGAGGAAGTGGAGTAGGAGGAGGAATCAACAGGAGGCAAACTGAAGCGCCCTGCAATCCTCGGTGATGGAAGGACATGCGGCAAACTGCTATCCGCCTCAGGCCCAGCTGCCACTGCATTTACCCAGTTTGCTGTTATGGAGATATAACGTCCCTGACCGTGCTTACTGGTACACGTATCCGTAGTGAGGTGCACCTTGCCACAGATGGCGTTGCGCAGTGCACACCTGATTTTGTCCCCCACTTGGTTGCGCAGGGAAGGGATGGCACGCCTGGAAAAATAGTGGCGGCTAGGCACGACGTACTGCGGGGCAGCCACTGCCATAAGGCTTTTAAAGGGAATGTCACCTAGTTTGAGCATATTAAACTGCTAACATAGCAATGTTCAATAAAGTACCTTCATTCCAGCATGTGTCTTCTTTCTTTTATTCAAGTTTTGATCAAAAAGCGATTTTTCAAATATGCTAATTAAGCTTCAAGGTGCCCAGAGGGGCGTTATTCCTCTCCTCAAGTGCCCAGTAACGCCCCCTGCAGTGCCCAGCCGGCCTTTATTTCAAGCCCAGCACGCCTCCTCATAAATTAATTTACTCCCAGCCGACTGCCTGCATCTGTTCTATACTACGGCTCCTGAGGGCAACAGCGCTCTGATTACGTCACTGTGCTCGGCGCATGCCCAATGACACTAGAGAGGCTGTTGCCCTCAGTTGCTGTAGTATAGGACAGTGGCAGGCTGTCGGCAAGATCTCTGGGGAAAGAAAGGAGGACGCAAGGATCGTGGGGTGAATAAATTACATGACATATCGGAGGGGGCGATGCCGTTCGGCTCCGATGTGGTAGTAAATTAATTTATGAGGAGGCATGCTGGGCTTGAAATAAAGGCTGGCTGGGCACTGCAGGGGGGCGTTACTGGGCACTTGAGGAGAGGAATAACGCCTCTCTGGTTAACTTGAAGCTTAATTAGAATATCAGAAAAATCGCTGTTTGATCAAAATGAAAACTTGAATAAAAGAAAGAAGACACATGCTGGAATGAAGGTACTTTATTGAACATTGCTATGTTAACAGTTTAATATGCTCAAACTAGGTGACAGATTCCCTTTAAAACTCTCCGTCTCCACCAGACAGAATGACAGCATTTCAAAGGGCAGTAATTTTGAAATGCTGGCATTCAGGGCAAGGGATCGCGGATGGGTAGGGGGGTACTTCCTCTTCTGCTCCAGTGTTTGAGAGATGGAGAGCTGAATGCTTCCGTGGGACATTGTGGAGATGCTTGGTGACTAGGGTGACCACATTTCCAAACTGCCATTCAGGGACACCCGCCCCGGCCCCCCCGCACCCATGTCCACTCCCCGAAAAATATGATTTTTGATACTTTTTTTAAAAAATTAAGTCACTTAGTGACAGCGGCGTACTTTGTACTTACGCTGGCAAGTTCATTGCATCGAAGTTATGCTTGAGATTGCTATAAACATAACTGCCTGTGCATTGTTCAGTAATTTGTGATTGTGCCCTGCACACAATCACTGGCTACCTAAAACAGGTCATATTGGCTACCTAAAACAGGTCACTGGCTACCTAAAACAGATCAATTGATGCTACTGTGCCCCATCAGATGCTGCCAGTGTGCCGATCAATTGATGCTACTGTGCCCCATCAGATGCTGCCAGTGTGCCCATGAATTGTCGCAAACTGTGCCTCATCAGATGCTGCCAGTGTGCCTATCAATTGCCGCTACTGTGCCCATCAGATCAGATGCTGCTAGTGTGTCAATTAATTGTCACTACTGTGCCCCATCAAATGCTGCCAGTGTGCTAATGAATTGTCGCTACTGTGCCCCCATCAGATGCTGCCAGTGTGCCCATGAATTGTCGCTACTGTGCCCCATCAAATGCCAGTGTGCCCATAAATTGTTGCTAGGCACAGTAGCAACAATTCATGGGCACACTGGCATTTGATGGGGCACAGTAGTGACAATTTACGTGCACACTGGCATTTGATGGGGCACAGTAGCGACAATTCATGGGAACACTGGCAGCATCTGATGGGGGCACAGTAGCGACAATTCATTAGCACACTGGCAGCATCTGATGGGGGGCACAGTAGCGACAATTCATGGGCACACTGGCATTGTTGCAGACTGGCAGGCAGTTGATTCCGGGACTCTCTATTGTCCCGGTTTGAAGGCTCCCGGGACACGGGACAAAAACGTAAATTACGGGACGATCCCGGGCAAACCGGGACACGTGGTCACCCTATTGGTGACCCAGGTGGTGGTGTTGCTGGCAGATCCTCTGTTTGCGGGGTGGCAGGTGCCACTGTCACTCCAGAGGTGTAGGAAGAGGCCGAGACAGCAGCAGAAGAGGAAGCATGAGGAGCCTGAGACTTTTCTTTGTTTTTGAGGTGCTTAGTCCACTGCAGCTCATGCTTTGCATGGAGATGCCTGGTCATTCAGGTTGTGCTCAGGTTGAGAACGTTTATGTCTCGCTCCAGGCTCTGATTGCACAGCGTGCAAACCACTCGTGTCTTGTCGTCAGCACATTGTCTGAAGAAATGCCATGCCAGAGAACTCCTTGGAGCTGGCTTTGGTGTGTTCGGTCCCATGCTGCGGTGGTTAGTAGCAGGCGTACTGTCTAGAGGACGGCCGCTCTGCTTTTGCACCCTGCTCCCTCTTCTGCTGTGCTGGTGGCTCTGTGCGACCACCGCCTCTTCCTCTGAACTACACAGGTCACTCGCATGACCTTGATTCCATGTGGGGTCGAGGACCTCATCGTCCTCCACATCATCTTCCACCCAGTCTTCACCCCTGCCCTCCTTGTCGGTCTGCACACTTTCGAAAGCCACAGCAGTTGGCACCTGTGTTTCGTCATCATCCGAGATGTGCTGTGATGGTCCTCCCATATACTCATCTTGAAACATAAGTGGTTGAGCATCGGTGCACTCAATCTCTTCCACTTTTGGGGCAGGGCTAGGTGGATGGCCCTGGGAAAGCCTGCTAAGAGAGTCATCAAAAATCAGAAGAGACTGCTGCATGACTTTGAGCTTAGACTGCTTGGCTGATTTGCAAGGGGGTGAGGTCAAAGACAGATGCCCATGGGCTGCAGGTGCCAACTCTGATCTTTCAGCAGGAGACTGGGTGGGAGACAATGTGAAGGAACTGGAGGCACTGTCAGCAACCCAATCTACTATCGCCTGTACTTGTTCTGGCCTCACCATTCGTAGAGCCGCATTAGGCCTGACCAAATACCGCTTAAGGTTTTGTCGCCTACTCGCACCTGCGTGTAGCTGGCACAGATCAACCACATCCTCTCCCTGCAACAGGAGCTCCACCAGCAGCACCACGACGGGGGCCACAAATTAATATTTTTCCCCTAAATGGGTATTTTTTTAATACCAGAATAGCACAGCAGAATGTAAAGGGTGTATCTCACAATGACAGATGCAGCAAAGGCTGCAAAATTACGTTTTTTGCCCTAAATGGGTGTTTTTTTAATAGCAGAATCGAACAACAGTATCTAAAGGGTGTATCTCACACGTACAGATGCAGACAAGGCCACAAATTAAGATTTTTAGAAACATAGATTGGTGTTTTTTTTTTAAACCAGAATGGCACAGCAGTATCTAAAGCGTGTATCTCACATGTACAGATGCAGACAAGGCCACAAATTAAGATTTTTTGCCCAAAATGGTGTTTAACCACCTCCCGACCGCCTAACGCACGGATGCGTCCGGAAGGTGGTTGATTCATTCCTCCTGGACGCATCCGTGCGTCATCTCGCGAGACGCGAGATTTCCTGTGAACGCGCGCACACAGGCGCGCGCGCTCACAGGAACGGAAGGTAAGAGAGTTGATCTCCAGCCTGCCAGCGGCGATCGTTCGCTGGCAGGCTGGAGATGTGATTTTTTTAACCCCTAACAGGTATATTAGACGCTGTTTTGATAACAGCGTCTAATATACCTGCTACCTGGTCCTCTGGTGGTCCCCTTTGTTTGGATCGACCACCAGAGGACACAGGTAGCTCAGTAAAGTAGCACCAAGCACCACTACACTACACTACACCCCCCCGTCACTTATTAACCCCTTATTAGCCCCTGATCACCCCATATAGACTCCCTGATCACCCCCCTGTCATTGATTACACCCCTGTCATTGATCACCCCCCTGTAAAGCTCCATTCAGATGTCCGCATGATTTTTACGGATGCACTGATAGATGGATCGGATCCGCAAAACGCATCCGGACGTCTGAATGAAGCCTTACAGGGGCATGATCAATGACTGTGGTGATCACCCCATATAGACTCCCTGATCACCCCCCTGTAAAGCTCCATTCAGATGTCCGCATGATTTTTACGGATGCACTGATAGATGGATCTGATCCGCAAAACGCATCCGGACGTCTGAATGAAGCCTTACAGGGGCGTGATCAATGACTGTGGTGATCACCCCATATAGACTCCCTGATCACCCCCCTGTCATTGATTACACCCCTGTCATTGATTACCCCCCTGTAAAGCTCCATTCAGACGTCCGCATGATTTTTACGGATCCACTGATAGATGGATCGGATCCGCAAAACGCATCCGGACGTCTGAATGAAGCCTTACAGGGGCGTGATCAATGACTGTGGTGATCACCCCATATAGACTCCCTGATCACCCCCCTGTCATTGATTACACCCCTGTCATTGATTACCCCCCTGTAAAGCTCCATTCAGACGTCCGCATGATTTTTAAGGATCCACTGATAGATGGATCGGATCCACAAAACGCATCCGGACGTCTGAATGAAGCCTTACAGGGGCGTGATCAATGACTGTGGTGATCACCCCATATAGACTCCCTGATCACCCCCCTGTCATTGATTACCCCCCTGTCATTGATTACCCCCCTGTAAAGCTCCATTCAGACGTCCGCATGATTTTTACGGATCCACTGATAAATGGATCGGATCCGCAAAACGCATCCGGACGTCTGAATGAAGCCTTACAGGGGCATGATCAATGACTGTGGTGATCACCCCATATAGACTCCCTGATCACCCCCCTGTCATTGATTACCCCCCTGTAAAGCTCCATTCAGATGTCCGCATGATTTTTACGGATGCACTGATAGATGGATCGGATCCACAAAACGCATCCGGACGTCTGAATGAAGCCTTACAGGGGCATGATCAATGACTGTGGTTATCACCCCATATAGACTCCCTGATCACCCCCCTGTCATTGATCACCCCCCTGTCATTGATCACCCCCCTGTCATTGATCACCACCCCTGTCATTGATCACCCCCCTGTCATTGATCACCCCTCTGTAAGGCTCCATTCAGACATTTTTTTGGCCCAAGTTAGCGGAATTTTTATTTTTTTCTTACAAAGTCTCATATTCCACTAACTTGTGTCAAAAAATAAAATCTCACATGAACTCACCATACCCCTCACGGAATCCAAATGCGTAAATTTTTTTAGACATTTATATTCCAGATTCTTCTCGCGCTTTAGGGCTCCCCAGGTATTCCGTGAGGGGCATATTGAGTCCATGAAAGATTGAAATTTTTGTCCCAAGTTAGCGGAACGGGAGACTTTGTGAGAAAAAAATTAAAAATATCAATTTCCGCTAACTTGTGCCACAAAAAAAAAAATTTCTATGAACTCGCCATGCCCCTCATTGAATACCTTGGGGTGTCTTCTTTCCAAAATGGGGTCACATGTGGGGTATTTATACTGCCCTGGCATTTTAGGGGCCCTAAAGCGTGAGAAGAAGTCTGGGATCCAAATGTCTAAAAATGCCCTCCTAAAAGGAATTTGGGCACCTTTGCGCATCTAGGCTGCAAAAAAGTGTCACACATCTGGTATCGCCGTACTCAGGAGAAGTTGGGGAATGTGTTTTGGGGTGTCATTTTACATATACCCATGCTGGGTGAGAGAAATATCTTGGTCAAATGCCAACTTTGTATAAAAAAATGGGAAAAGTTGTCTTTTGCCAAGATATTTCTCTCACCCAGCAAGGGTATATGTAAAATGACACCGCAAAACACATTCCCCAACTTCTCCTGAATACGTCGATACCACATGTGTGACACTTTTTTGCAGCCTAGGTGGGCAAAGGGGCCCATATTCCAAAGAGCACCTTTAGGATTTCACAGGTCATTTACCTACTTACCACACATTAGGGCCCCTGGAAAATGCCAGGGCAGTATAACTACCCCACAAGTGACCCCATTTTGGAAAGAAGACACCCCAAGGTATTCCGTGAGGGGCATGGCGAGTTCCTAGAATTTTTTATTTTTTGTCACAAGTTAGTGGAAAATGCTGATTTTTTTTTTTTTTTTTTTTCCATACAAAGTCTCATATTCCACTAACTTGTGACAAAAAATAAAAACTTCCATGAACTCACTATGCCCATCAGCGAATACCTTGGGGTCTCTTCTTTCCAAAATGGGGTCACTTGTGGGGTAGTTATACTGCCGTGGCATTCTAGGGGCCCAAATGTGTGGTAAGGAGTTTGAAATCAAATTCTGTAAAAAATGACCTGTGAAATCCGAAAGGTGCTCTTTGGAATATGGGCCCCTTTGCCCACCTAGGCTGCAAAAAAGTGTCACACATCTGGTATCTCCGTACTCAGGAGAAGTTGGGGAATGTGTTTTGGGGTGTCATTTTACATATACCCATGCTGGGTGAGAGAAATATCTTGGCAAAAGACAACTTTTCCCATTTTTTTTATACAAAGTTGGCATTTGACCAAGATATTTATCTCACCCAGCATGGGTATATGTAAAAAGACACCCCAAAACACATTCCTCAACTTCTCCTGAATACAGAGATACCAGATGTGTGACACTTTTTTGCAGCCTAGGTGGGCAAAGGGGCCCATATTCCAAAGAGCACCTTTCGGATTTCACAGGTCATTTTTTACAGAATTTGATTTCAAACTCCTTACCACACATTTGGGCCCCTAGAATGCCAGGGCAGTATAACTACCCCACAAGTGACCCCATTTTGGAAAGAAGAGACCCCAAGGTATTCGCTGATGGGCATAGTGAGTTCATGGAAGTTTTTTTTTATGTCACAAGTTAGTGGAATATGAGACTTTGTATGAAAAAAAAATATAAAAAAAATCATCATTTTCCACTAACTTGTGACAAAAAATAAAAAATTCTAGGAACTTGCCATGCCCCTCACGGAATACCTTGGGGTGTCTTCTTTCCAAAATGGGGTCACTTGTGGGGTAGTTATACTGCCCTGGCATTCTAGGGGCCCAAATGTGTGGTAAGGAGTTTGAAATCAAATTCTGTAAAAAATGACCAGTGAAATCCGAAAGGTGCTCTTTGGAATATGGGCCCCTTTGCCCACCTAGGCTGCAAAAAAGTGTCACACATCTGGTATCTCCGTACTCAGGAGAAGTTGGGGAATGTGTTTTGTGGTGTCTTTTTACATATACCCATGCTGGGTGAGATAAATATCTTGGTCAAATGCCAACTTTGTATAAAAAAATGGGAAAAGTTGTCTTTTGCCAAGATATTTCTCTCACCCAGCATGGGTATATGTAAAATGACACCCCAAAACACATTCCCCACCTTCTCCTGAGTACGGAGATACCAGATGTGTGACACTTTTTTGCAGCCTAGGTGGGCAAAGGGGCCCATATTCCAAAGAGCACCTTTCGGATTTCACAGGTCATTTTTTACAGAATTTGATTTCAAACTCCTTACCACACATTTGGGCCCCTAGAATGCCACGGCAGTATAACTACCCCACAAGTGACCCCATTTTGGAAAGAAGAGACCCCAAGGTATTCGCTGATGGGCATAGTGAGTTCATGGAAGTTTTTTTTTATGTCACAAGTTAGTGGAATATGAGACTTTGTATGAAAAAAAAATAAAAAAAAAAATCATCATTTTCCACTAACTTGTGACAAAAAATAAAAAATTCTAGGAACTTGCCATGCCCCTCACGGAATACCTTGGGGTGTCTTCTTTCCAAAATGGGGTCACTTGTGGGGTAGTTATACTGCCCTGGCATTCTAGGGGCCCAAATGTGTGGTAAGGAGTTTGAAATCAAATTCTGTAAAAAATGACCAGTGAAATCCGAAAGGTGCTCTTTGGAATATGGGCCCCTTTGCCCACCTAGGCTGCAAAAAAGTGTCACACATCTGGTATCTCCGTACTCAGGAGAAGTTGGGGAATGTGTTTTGTGGTGTCTTTTTACATATACCCATGCTGGGTGAGATAAATATCTTGGTCAAATGCCAACTTTGTATAAAAAAATGGGAAAAGTTGTCTTTTGCCAAGATATTTCTCTCACCCAGCATGGGTATATGTAAAATGACACCCCAAAACACATTCCCCACCTTCTCCTGAGTACGGAGATACCAGATGTGTGACACTTTTTTGCAGCCTAGGTGGGCAAAGGGGCCCATATTCCAAAGAGCACCTTTCGGATTTCACAGGTCATTTTTTACAGAATTTGATTTCAAACTCCTTACCACACATTTGGGCCCCTAGAATGCCAGGGCAGTATAACTACCCCACAAGTGACCCCATTTTGGAAAGAAGAGACCCCAAGGTATTCGCTGATGGGCATAGTGAGTTCATAGAACTTTTTATTTTTTGTCACAAGTTAGTGGAATATGAGACTTTGTAAGAAAAAAAATAAAAAAATAAAAAATCATCATTTTCCGCTAACTTGTGACAAAAAATAAAAAGTTCTATGAACTCACTATGCCCATCAGCGAATACCTTAGGGTGTTTACTTTCCGAAATGGGGTCATTTGTGGGGTGTTTGTACTGTCTGGGCATTGTAGAACCTCAGGAAACATGACAGGTGCTCAGAAAGTCAGAGCTGCTTCAAAAAGCGGAAATTCACATTTTTGTACCATAGTTTGTAAACGCTATAACTTTTACCCAAACCATTTTTTTTTTTACCCAAACATTTTTTTTTTATCAAAGACATGTAGAACAATAAATTTAGAGCAAAATTTATATATGGATGTCGTTTTTTTTGCAAAATTTTACAACTGAAAGTGAAAAATGTCATTTTTTTGCAAAAAAAATCGTTAAATTTCGATTAATAACAAAAAAAGTAAAAATGTCAGCAGCAATGAAATACCACCAAATGAAATCTCTATTAGTGAGAAGAAAAGGAGGTAAAATTCATTTGGGTGGTAAGTTGCATGACCGAGCAATAGACGGTGAAAGTAGTGTAGGTCAGAAGTGTAAAAAGTGGCCTGGTCTTTCAGGGTGTTTAAGCACTGGGGGCTGAGGTGGTTAATACCAAAATAGCGCAGTATGTAAAGGGAGTATCTCACAATGACAGATGCAGCAATAGCTGCAGAATTAAGTTTTTTGCCTTAAATGGGTGGTTTTTTAATAGCAGAACAACAGTATCTAAAGGGTGTATCTCACAATGACAGATGCAGCAAAGGCTGCAAAATTAAGATTTTTGCCCTAAATGTGTGTTTTTTCAATAAAAGAATAGCACAGCAGTATCTAAAGCGTGTATCTCACACTGACAGATGCAGACAAGGCCGCAAATTAAGTATTTTGCCCTAAATGGGTGTTTTTTTAAACCCAGAAAATTATAGCTGTATTTCTAACTTAAATTGCACACTGACTAATGCGGCAGAGGCCCCAGATGGAGGGTATTGCCAAAAATTGCTATTTTTTCAAAGGCAGAAAATTATTGAAGTATTTTAACCTTGTTTTTAGCAATCACAGATGCAGCAAAGGCTGCAATATTAAGTATTTTGCCCAAAATGGGTGTTTTTTGAATAACAGAATATGACAGCAGAATTTAACGCTTGAATTTCACACGCACAGATGCATCAAGGGCTGTAAAATTATGCATTTTGCAAAAAAGGGTGTTTTTTAAAACCCAGAAAATTATAGCTGTATTTCTAAATTAAATTGCACACTGACTAATGCGGCAGAGGCCCAAGATGGAGGTTATTGCCAAAAATTTGTTTTTTAAAGCCAGAAAAATTTAGAAGTATTTCAAGCTTGTTTTAACAATAACAGATGCAGCAAAGGCTGCAATATTAAGTAATTTGCCCAAAATTGGTGTTTGTTTAACCCCTTAAGGACTCAGCCCTATTTCACCTTAAAGACTTGGCAATTTTTAGCAAATCTGACCAGTGTCACTGTAAGTGCTAATAACTTTAAAATGCTTTGACTTATCCAGGCCGTTCTGAGATTGTTTTTTCATCACATATTGTACTTCATGACACTGCTAAAATTGGGTCAAAAAAGTAAATTTTTTTGCATAAAAAAATACCATATTTACCAAAAATTTTTAAAAATTTGCAAATTTCAAAGTTTCAGTTTCTCTACTTCTGTAATACATAGTAATACCCCCAAAAATTGTGATGACTTTACATTCGTCATATGTCTACTTCATGTTTGTAGCATCTTGGGAATGATATTAAATTTTTTGGGGATGTTACAAGGCTTAGAAGTTTAGAAGCAAATCTTGAAATTTTTCAGAAATTTACAAAAAACAAATTTTTAGGGACCACTACAGGTCTGAAGTCACTTTGCGAGGCTTACATAATAGAAACCGCCCAAAAATGACCCTATTCTATAAACTACACCCCTCAAGGTATTCAAAACTGATTTTACAAACTTCGTTAACCCTTTAGGTGTTGCACAAGAGTTATTGGCAAATGGGGATGAAATTTGAGAATTTCATTTTTTTGCCTAATTTTCCATTTTAACCCATTTTTTCCACTAACAAAGCAAGGGTTAACAGCCAAACAAGACTGTATGTGTATTGCCCTGACTCTGCCGTTTACAGAAACACCCCATATATTGCCATAAACTACTGTACGGGCACACAGTAGGGCGTAGAGGGAAAGGTGCGCCGTATGGTTTTTGGAAGCCAGATTTTGCTGGACTGGTTGTTTGACACCATGTCCCATTTGAAGCCTCCCTGATGCACCCCTAGAGTAGAAACTCCATAAAAGTGACCCCATCTAAGAAACTACACCCCTTAAGGTATTCAACACTGATTTTACAAACTTTGTTAACCCTTTAGGTGTTGCACAAGATTTAATGGAAAATAGAGATACAATTTCAAAATTTCACTTTTTTGGCAGATTTTCCATTTTAATATTTGTTTTCCAGTTACAAAGCAAGGGTTAACAGCCAAACAAAACTCATTATTTATGGCCCTGATTCTGTAGTTTACAGAAACACCCCATATGTGGTCGTAAACCGCTGTACGGGCACACGGCAGGGCGCAGAAGGAAAGGAATGCCATAAGGTTTTTGGAAGGCAGATTTTGCTGGACTGGTTTTTTTTGACACCATGTCCATTTGAAGCCCCCCTGATGCACCCCTAGAGTAGAAACTCAAAAAAAGTGACCCCATTTTAGAAACTACGGGAAAGGGTGGCAGTTTTGTTGGTACTAGTTTAGGGTACATATGATTTTTGGTTGCTCTATATTACACTTTTTTGTGCGGCAAGGTAACAAGAAATAGATTTTTTGGCACTTTTTTTTTTGTTATTTACAACATTCATCTGACAGGTTAGATCATGTGGTAATTTTATAGAGCAGGTTGTTACGGACGTGGCGATACCTAATATGTATACAATTTTTTTTATTTATGTAAGTTTTACACAATGATTTCATTTTTAAAACAAAAAAAATGTTTTAGTGTCTCCATAGTCTAAGAGCCATAGTTTTTTCAGTTTTTGGGCGATTATCTTAAGTAGGGTCTAATGTTTTGCAGGATGAGATGACGGTTTGATTGGCACTATTTTGGGGTGCATATGACTTTTTGATCGCTTGCTATTACACTTTTTGTGACGTAAGATGACAAAAAATGGCATTTTTTTACACCGTTTTTTTTTTTTTTTTTTTTACGGTGGTCCCCTGAGGGGTTAGGTCATGTGATATTTTTATAGAGCCGGTCGATACGGACGCGTTGATACCTAATATGTATACTTTTTATTTATTTATTTAAGTTTTACACAATGATTTCATTTTTGAAACAAAAAAAATCATGTTTTAGTGTTTCCATAGTCTAAGAGCCATAGTTTTTTCAGTTTATGGGCGATTATCTTTGGTAGGGTATGATTTTTGCAGGATGAGATGACGGTTTGATTGGTACTATTTTGGCGTACATGCGACTTTTTTGATCACTTTTATTACCTTTTTTGGGAAGTAAGGTGGGCCAAATTTCAATTTTCTCATAGTTTTTATTTTTTTATCTTTATGGCGTTCCCCGTGCAGGGAAAGTAACATGACCGTTTTATAGATCAGGTCATTACGGACGCGGCGATACCTAATATGTGTAGTGTATTTTTATTTTATTTTTTTATTCAGTGATAAATGTGTTTTTTTTTATCTTAACTTTTTTCACTTTTTTTTTTACCTTTTTAGGACCCAGACCCACTTGGTTCTTGAAGATCCAGTGGGTCTGATGTCTGTATAATACAGTACAGTACACTATATAGGGTACTGTACTGTATTTTACTTACACTTTGTCTGAACAGATCTATGCCTTTAGCACAGATCTGTTCAGCACCATGGACAGCAGGATGCCTAAGAAGGCGTCCTGTTGCCATGGGAACCTTCCCCATCTGCTCAGTTGTAGCCACAACTGCGCAGACAGGGAAGGGTAAGGACGGGGCTGTCGGGGGGGCTGTCGGGGGGCTGTCTGGGGGCTCTCTCCCTCTCCCATCGGGGGGCTGCAAAGGCACAGCAGCCCCCTGATGGGAGAGGGAGGGTGCTCCCTGAGCTGTTAACCTTTTCCATACAGCGGTCCGTATCACCGATGTCAGCCGTTGTCAGCCGTTTATAACAGGGTGTCAATGTGCTGACACCCTGGTATAACCACTGTCCACCAACGATTATTCAAGGGGAGGCGGGCGGGGGATCGCGATCCCGCCTGCCGCACCGCCCGCCTCCCGCACCTCTCGCACTGCCTGCGACACCCCCCCTGCACCACCCGCCCACATAATATCATTCAGGGGGGCGGAGCTTGGCTGCAGAGCGAGACGCACATGTCTGTGTGAGCTCTGCTCTTGGTTACGCTCACACAAGCTTATACAGGCACAACTGACAACTAGAAATGGGCAAAGTCGGCAGAGAAAGAGCCAAGGACACTCCGGGTGCACGTGGGAATCATTCTACCCACGGAGAAATGGAGAAATTCCTGAGGAGAGGAGTCGGGCCGACTAGAGCCGAATCCAAGATGGCGCCGGAAAGAGAAGCTTCCGAGCATGGGGAGCAAACGGATGCCTCGGTCGACTCCGATGGAGGTAGGGACAGCGAAACTAGCTCCAGACGTCCCAGAGATAACCTCCCAGTATCAAGGGACTTTATTACTCAAGCACTGGGGGCCGCACTAGCTCCGGTGAGACAGGATCTACAAGATATTAAAACCGATCTGAAACAGGTTGGTGAAAGGGTAGAAGCCCTGGAAGCGGGATGGGAAGGAACTACTGCTTTCAACTCAGCAGTGGCACATAGCTTTGACCATGCCCAAGCCCATATCAATCAGCTATATAATCTGATAGAAGACCAAGATAATCGTGGGCGCAGGAACAACCTGCGTATAAAAGGAGTTCCAGAGACTCTGCTCCCAGACGTTATCATGACTTCCATGTTGGAACTTTTTCATAAAATCCTAGGCCCGGACGCCACAGATGATTTCACTATGGACAGGGCCCATAGAGCGTTACGTCCTCCGCCTAAACCTCAAGAACCACCAAGGGACATAATATGTCGCTTAACTAGCTTTACAACTAAGGAGAAGTTACTCAAAGTGGCAAGAGATAAACACCCAATAGCCTGCTTCGGTTCCACAATTACTTTATTCCAAGATCTGTCGCCTATGACCTTGCAAAAAAGGCGAGCCCTAAAGCCACTCTTGGAGATTCTCCAAAATAGGAAAATTATATACCGCTGGCTTCATCCGTTCGGCCTGCTGGTTAATACGCCAGGACGCAAAGTCGTGATTAGATCACCTGCTGACCTTATCCAGATTTACAATATCCTGGAAACAGAGCCGCTGGATATCCAGGACTGGACCACTGTGAAGAATCTCACAGATCTACCTGCTGTCCCGACGCTGACCGCCTGGACCCCTGCCTCGTCTTCTAGATCTCAGAGGCAAAAGAAGAATTTGTCCAGAATGACACCTAAGCGGCTGACATTACATCCAGATTGAGATAATATGCCTATTTTATATTGCTAGGTTATATATATTTAAAGAGAGGTACTGAGCATGTATGGGTATTTCCTAGATTTAATTAAGGAAAAATGATGCTGCCATTATGATGTTTTTCATCTGTTGTTTTCAGTTAAGATGTATGGGAGTTATCCCCACGGATGTTATAAGGGGATAGGAAAATCATAGGATGTGTACCTCTCTTTTTCTGGTGCTCGCCTAGGTTTCCCCCTGTCCTCTCACCTTCCGCTCCACTATCAGAGAGCTTTAATGGCTAGAGGTTATGTTAGAGGGAGAGGCGGAGGGGGAGGGACTGGGGAGTAGAGGTAATACTAGTTAATATAGTATTAGGATTGTTTCACAAGCCATACATTCAATAGTCCTGATAACTTGTGCTTATTTTACTATTTTCAGTTGTGACATTAGGAAGTTATTTATGCTTGTGTGCGCGGAATAACCGTGTTCTAGGTCCAATTCTCCTCCCCTAAATTATCTCCCTCAGTGAGGAGATTTTGTTATTATGATGGTTATCTTATTACTGTCTATCATATATGTTACATGTCTAGAGATATCTTTGGATTCATGTATGAAGGTTATTTTCTTTATTCATTTTATATTGCGTTTTCCATTTTTTCCTCCCCCCCCTCTCCCACTTCTCTCCCTGCAGCGGACGTTTCAGTGTTCATCCTCTATAGATCTCATTGACCATACACTGAACATACAAGAAATCATGAAATGGCTACCATAAAGATTTGTTCCTTTAATGTCAGAGGGTTAAACTCGCCTGCCAAAAGAAGTCAGATAATTCAACTCATGCGTAAGCAAAAGGTGAGCGTCTTGATGTTACAAGAGACACATTTTAAGAAGGGCCACGTGCCGCGGATGAGCCACCTTACTTATAACAGGTGGTTCCACGGTACATGGCCCTCCTCAGCCTCAAAGGGGGTCTCAATTGCCTTTCACAAGAACTTTCCCCTAGCCGTTAGTTCTACCTTGGAGGATCCAGAGGGTAGATACCTCTTTATTAAGGGAACAATTGGGAACAGTACATACACGTTTTGTAATTTATATGCACCTAACATTGCACAAACCAAATGGATATGCACTACCTTAAACCTCCTAAAAGATTTTACAGAAGGTATTTTATTAATTGGGGGAGACCTAAATATCACAATGCATCCGCTTATAGATTCATCGACGGGTGTATCATCTACTTCACAAATAGCTTTAAAAAAAATACAATCAGCTATACACTCACTAGGATTGGTAGATGTATGGAGGATATTAAATCCTAATGTTAAGGACTACTCCCATTACTCAGTGGCCCACAGATCATATCAGAGACTTGATTATCTGTTTGTCCCGGCCTATAAGCTGACCTCTTGTACCAGCGCCTCAATTGGCACTATGCTGCTCTCAGATCATGCCCCGGTGTCTTTGGAGATGAGCTTTGAGTCTTTACCTAGACCTATGTCTAATTGGAGGCTCAATGAGACGTTATTAGACTCATTGGAACATGTCCAAAAAGCCACAGAAAAATTAGAGGAATATTTCCAACTAAATGAGACCCCAGATATAGCGCAAGGAATGGTATGGGAGGCCCACAAGGCTGTAATAAGAGGTCACTTTATAAGTTTGGGCTCCTTCCTTAAAAAGAAAAGAGAAGAGCAGGTATTGTCTCTGACAAAGAAAATACAAACTCTAGAAACTTCTCATAAAAGAACTAGATCTGAAAAGGACCTTAATGAATTGAATTTAGTACGTTCATCCCTCAAGAATATCCTGAATCAGAAAACGGCAAAGCTTTTTCTCTCTGCACGATTTAAGTATTATGCGCATGGGGACAAAGCTTCAAAGTTTTTGATTGCACAGATTAAAAAGAGGAAAGCTAAATCATATATACAAAAAATACGCACTACCACATCCTCTTTGGCTAGGAATACAGCAGATATAGCTAAAAGGTTCAAGGAATTTTATGAGGCATTATATAATCTCCGTACTAATGATACACTTCAGGATAGAGATCTTAGATCAAAAAAGATTGATGACTGGTTAGCGTCTCTGAAACTTCCTACTCTGGGAAACCAACAAATAAATTCTCTAATCAGACCTATTACAATGCAGGAACTAATAGAGGTGATTAAATCAATCCCGATGCATAAATGTCCGGGTCCTGATGGCCTTCCGATGATCTATTACCGCAAATTTCAGAAAGCTCTTCTCCCACAATTTTTGAAATTGTGTAATGATACATTTAGAGGGATACCATTACCAGAACAGATGTTGATGGCTCACATCACCATCATCCCTAAAGAGGGTAAGGATGTAACAAATTGCGCGAGTTATAGACCCATATCTTTATTAAATAACGATTTAAAGATGTTTGCAAAAATTTTAGCACTTAGGCTAAAACCGTTATTGCCAAACCTGGTCAATAACGAACAAGTTGGATTTGTAGCGGGGAGAGAGGGTAGGATGAACACCACTCGTCTTCTCAACATTATTCAATATGCACGTAGCCGCTCTGTTCCATTATTATTATTGGGAACAGACGCCGAAAAAGCATTTGACCGCATAGATTGGTTGTTTATGCAGAAAGCCTTGACGAGGTTTAAAATTCCTATAGACTTTGTCAATGCTATCATGGCTATGTATTCTAAGCCGTCAGCTAAGGTGGTGGTCAATGATACACTCTCTCCCCCTCTACGAATTTCAAATGGGACAAGACAGGGCTGTCCTTTGTCGCCCTTGTTATTTGTCTTAACAGTCGAGTGTTTATTCCAGGCTATAAGACAGGATGATAGAATACGGGGTGTCGAGTTACAAGGAGTTCATCACCAATTAGCGGCGTTCGCTGATGACCTTTTGGTAATAATCACAAATCCTAAGGATGCGTTCTTAGCTATTCAGTCATTATTCGAACTCTTTGGGGATTTATCCAACTTTTTGATTAATCCGACAAAGTCTCAAGTCCTGAATGTGACATTGGATACCCAAACTCAAAGGGATTTGGAACTCCACACACCGTATCAATGGTCAAATACTAGTATTAAGTTCTTAGGCATTAAACTTACATCGGATCCTGCTCGACTATATACTGAGAATTACATATGTCTATCTGATGAAATCAAACATACGTTAGATTCATGGGAGATCCCATTTACTTCATGGTTTGGCAGACGCTCCTTAATCAAAACCATTATATTACCAAAAGTTTTATACTATCTTCAAACACTCCCCATTCTCCTCCCTCGATCCTTTTTCGCAAAATTGGAATCAACCCTCTCCAAATTTTTGTGGAATAAAAAAAGACCTAGACTTACAAAACAATACACTTATTTACCTATCAAACAAGGAGGTATGGGGGTACCGGACTTCCATGGCTATTATTTAGCTGTTCATGGAATGAGATGTTTAGAATGGTTGCGTTATAAAGGTGATAGACTTGACATACAATCTGAGTTTGCCATAAGCCACTCTGCTATCCGACAGTTACTTCTACTTAGTAATCATACAACTGAAACAGATATCGAAAACGTCATTACTAAGAATACGATACGACTTTGGAAACAAAAATTGTGCTCTCACTTTCTTACTACCACATTTTCCCCTCTGATACAACTGAGAGATATCCTACAAGATGCACCTCCACAATTTATTCAAACCCTACCTGAAAAGGCAAAGACTTTGACTACATCAGCTGTAGATCTGTTAGATGCTTGGGGTGCATTAAGAGATGATTGGGATAAAGAAGCCAATATCTCTCCTTTATCATTTTTGCATAAAATGCATATAAGAAACTATCTGAAACCAATGACCCCATTACATAAAACAGATCCCACAGGATTTGAAAAAATAGCTCTCCAAAAACAGGATCCTATTAAAAAAATCTCTATACTGTATTCTATGATACTTACCTTTTCAAGCGCAAAGACTAACCCATACTTAGCAAAATGGGAACGAGATTTAAGTTTAGATAAGGAAGATAAATCACTTCTCAGGTGTCTCTCTATGACCCCAAAGATCTCAACGTGTGTGAGATTACAAGAAAATTATTTTAAAATACTCACTAGATGGTATTATACACCAGAAATCTTACATAAAATGTATCCAGATGTGAGTGAAAGTTGCTGGAGATGTAATAAAGAGATTGGAACCTTTTTTCACATATGGTGGAAATGCGAGGTGATTGGGGATTATTGGATTCAAATCTGCTCAACAATCACAAAGATAAGTAAATGCTCGGTCCTACCATCTCCACAGGTTTGCTTATTGAATTTACTGGACAAATTAAAGTGTTGTGGGTCGACCAAACGTCTCATTTCCCACCTGCTCGCTGCTGCACGAGTCTTAGTTGCTGTAAAATGGCGAAATACCTCCCCTCCCTCATTGAGTACGTGGGAAATTAAATGTGACGATATATATAGAATGGAGCAAATTGCAGGATGGGAAAACAGATCCACTCTGGTATTCCAAAAAGTGTGGAGTCCATGGGTAGCATACAGAGGATTCCAATCTCTATAAAGTAATATTCTTACCACCTTCTGATTATGGTGCTGAAAAGGTCTGAGCTCTGTTTATGCGAGGAGACTGAAACGTACGCTGCAACATCCAACTCCCCTCCCTCCCATTGTCTTACCTTTATCCTTCCTCCCCCCCTCCCTTTAATCATATTTAATTTGTGCTACACTCTAATGTTGTGTTCAACTCTTTATCTCGAGTTTGTAAATCGAGTGGAAAAGCTGTCTTATAATGTATAAGATGTCATTATCATTTTTAATGATTTCTGTAAAGATCTTTACAATATTTCTGTACTTATGAGACAAATATGTACAATAAAATTTGTTTGAATCATAATATCATTCAGGGGTGCAGGGGGGGTTAATAAAACTTTATTTCGGGCATTTTAAAGTTTGATCCCCGCGGTCAGATACCTCGGGGATCAGAATCAGCTAAAAGCGCAGCAAACCGCAGGTCTGAATTGACCTGCGGTTTGCTGCGATCGCCGATACGGGGGGTCACATGACCCCCCCCGGCGTTGTGACAGGATGCCAACTGAATGATTTCAGCCGGCATCCCGTTCGGATTAACCCCCGGGGCGCCGCAATCTTATTTTAAACTCATGACGTACCGGTACGTCATGGGCCCTTAAGGACTCGGGAAACATGCCGTACGTCATGCGTCCCTAAGGGGTTAATAACAGAATATGACAGCAGTATATAATGCTTGAATTTCACACTGACAGATGCAGACAAGGCCGCAAATTAAGTATTTTGCCCAAAATGGGTGTTTTTTGAATAACAGAATATACAGAATATGACAGCAGTATATAACGCTTGAATTTCACACGTACAGATTCACACGTAAAATTGTGTATTTTGCCAAAAAGGGTGTTTCTTTAAACCTAAAAAATTATAGCTGTATTTCTAGCTTAAATTGCACACTGACTAATGCAGCAGAGGCCCAAGATTGGCAAAAATTATTTCAAGCATGTTATTATTAGTATTTCAAGCATGTTTTAGCAATAACAGATGCAGCAAAGACTGCAATATTAAGTACTTTACCCCAAAAAAAAGAAAAATAAACGGCATTTCTAGCTTAAATTGCACACTGACTAATGCGGCAGAGGCCCAAGATGGAGGGTATTGCCAAAAATGGGTGTTTTTTCAAAGACAGAAAATTATTGAAGTATTTTAAGCTTGTTTTAACATTAACAGATGCAGCAAAGACTGCAGTATTAAGTACTTTGCCCAAAATGGGTGTTTTTTTAATAACAGAAAATGACAGCAGTATATAACGCTTGAATTTCACGCGTACAGATGCAGCAAGGGCTGTAAAATTGAGTATTTTGCCCAAAAAGGGTGTTTCTTAAAACCTAAAAAATTATAGCTGTATTTCTAGCTTAAATTGCACACTGACTAATGCTACAAAGGCACCAGATGTAGGATATTGCCAAAAATTTGTGTTTTTTTAAACCCAGATTATTATTGCAGTATTTCAAGCTTGGATTTCAATGTCACAAAAGCACATATGCAGTGCTAGTGCACTGAGCTTGCATAAAATGGCTTATTTTTCTCTGTCACTGGGCTCAGGGCAGGGTAAAAAGATTGTGCACTGCACCCACACAACTAAATCTAGGTAGATTGCTGAGTTCAATTGCAGTTCTGATTAAAGTTTCTTTCCTATTCTCTTCCTCACAGCAGCAGCATCCTATCTCTACACTAAGCAGAGCAGAGTGACGTGCAGCGCTAAGTGACTCCAGCTTATATAGAGGCTGGATCACATGCTACGCTGGCCAATCACAGCCATGCAATTAGTAGGCATGGCTGTGATGGCTTCTAAGGGCACAGAGTTAAACACTTGTTGATTGGCTGCTCTGCAGCCTTTCAAAAAGCGCCAAGAAATTTCCAAACACCGAACCTGAACTTTTACTGAAATGTTCGGGTTCGGGTCCGAGGTCCAAAAATCCTAAAGTTCGGTACGAACCCGAACTTTACAGTTTGGGTTCGCTCAACCCTACACGCCATCTGTGACCTGGCACAGGAGGTTGCAATCATCATTACGACCATCCTGCACCTTAGCATTGCCTCATAAGCCACATGCCTAGTGGCTTTAAGCCTATGAGGCCAAACGGTGGGGCACAGGAGTTAATAGTTCCTGTCCCGGCCGTCCAACACCGGGGCTACCTACATACCAGATGATTCATGGCCAGGTAATAGTCCATGGCCTAGTGGTTGGGGACTGCTGGTCTATAGGGAGCAAGTGTTCAATACTTCTGAAGCATCTGAAACAGAAGTAATGAAGCATTTCACAATTCCCATTGAAATCATTGAGCTGTCCACCAAATGCATGGACATTCTGTCTACCTTTGGCTAATAGATGGTCCCCCTTGATATACTCCCTCATTGGGTACAGTATTTGCAAATGGGTTCCATAAGCTGATACGCTTAAAGAAATTCTCCAATATCATAATGATTTCTTTTTATCTGCTCAGAGTCAACACTTTCCTTGGAAATAAACACATTTTCAGCATGATCATTCACCAATAAAATCTACTTCTATTCCAAGAATTAAAAAAATGTTACAGGAACAGGGCCATTGAATTGGTTTACACATTTCAACACAAAATGTACTGTAAGTCATAACCCACACTTTTCTTCCCTTATTCTCGCTATCACTGTATCCAGGCAGGATGTTCACTGTATCCTGGCAGGATGTCCCTGCTGTTTGACAACGGCGCTCCCCGCGGACCATTACCAGATGATCCACGGCCTGGTTCTGGTCCTTGGCCCAGTGGTTGCGGACCGCTGATCTATAGGGAGCAAGTGTTCAATACTTCTGCAGCAAAAACATGTAATTTTGCCTCATAAACCTGTTTTTCATGTCAACACTTTCCACAGGAATTTACAAATTTTCAGTTTGAAAAATGCTACAGGAACAGCGTCATTGAACTGGTTCATTCATTTCGACACAAAGTGTAAGTCATAACCCACACTTTCCTTACCTTCTCAGCATCACTGCATCCTGGCAGGATGCTCGCAAGCAGAACTTCCTGTTTCCATTAGCTTCCTACTGGGTTTTCTAAACAAACCAAATGATTCAGAGGGCTTGTTTCATCTGCAATAATGTTTCCTTTGCACTAGTTACACTGCCTACATCCTCCCCTCTACATTACAAATATTAGAGAGAAAAGCATGCTGGGTTTGGTTAGAAAACCCAACAGGAAGCTGATGAAAACAGGAAGCCATGACATCATGCAGTGATTCTGAAAACCGGGGAGAACTGCTGAAATAAAATGGCAGATAGTTAAAAAAAAATCTGTTAGTTTAAGCAGATAACTAGAGAGCCCCCTTAAAATTTTTATTATTTTATAGAATTATCAATTAAATGGGGTGTACTTTTGGCCATAGTGGGCTGAAGGACTTGTATGTTTTGATAAAACAAATCTAGTAAATGACTTTGCTCTGTTTCTGATTTGCCTGTAATTTCATCAGAAGCAATTTTCCCAGTTAAAGCCAAAAAAACATACTGTAAAATGCCACAAAAAGCATAATTTGAATGAATTCAAAGAAATTTTAACATCCTTCAAAAACAAAACAAATCTGCATAAGTAACAAAAAACTTTCTCAGTAACATATGTAAGTTTACTACATCCTTGGGCAGGTAGAAGTAGTCTTAAATTTAAAGATGTCATATGCAGAAAATCAATTTCCAAATGCCCTTTTAAGGAATTAATGTTAACCCCTTACCAAGCATCATTGACTATATATATCCAGGCAGTCTGTACGTATCTCTGCACGGACATTTTAAAATGTCTGTGCACACTAATCGTGCAGTTGCAGGAGCTGGAAGCCTGCTGTCAGTGACAGCAGGGTTCCTCATAGAGAAGTCAGGGATAGTTTTTTCACCATCCCTGCTTTCCCTATTGCACTATACACAGCAGTCAACGAGTGCTGTGTATAGAGACCAGGAGGCTGCAATGATGCAGTCAAATGGGGGATAATAAGAGAAAAAAATACTGCGAAGGAGTCACATAAGATATGACTCTAAACGTGTGCAGTCAATTGTATTTCTGTGTGGACATGACAGGTCATTTTAAGTGTCAAGTCTACGTTTATTACACTGTGTCCAAGATGTAGAGTCAACCCCTCTATAATGCCTCCACTAGTTAATATAGGTTCCTCTATATTGCCTCCAGTAGTTGATATAGGCCCCTCTGTAGCGTCCCTATTAGTTGATATAGGCCTCTCTATAGTGCTCTGGAAGTTGTTATAGGCCCCTCTATAGTTCCCCAGGTGGTTGATATAAGCTCCTTTATAGTGTTCCAGTAGTTGATATAGGCCCCACTATAGAGCCCCAATAGAGCCCCAATAGTTGATGTAGTCCCCTATGACGTGCACCCAGTAGTTGATATAGGCCTCTCTATAGTAGCCCAGTAATTGATAAGGTCATCTCTATAGTTCACCCAGTAACTGATATAAGCCCTCTATAGTGCCCACAGTAGTTGATATAGGCTTCTCTATAGTACTCCAGTAATTGATAAGGTCATCTCTATAGTTCACCCAGTAACTGATATAAGCCCTCTATAGTGCCCTAGTGGTTGATATAGGTCCCCCTTTAGAGCCCTAATAATTGATATAGTCCCCAATGAAGTGCCCCCATTAGTTGATAATAGGCCCCTCTATAGTGCCCCAGTAGTTTATATAGGCCCCTATATAATTCCTGCAGTAGTTGATACAAACCCCTCTATAGTGCTCTAGAACTTAATGTAGACCCCTCTATACAGCCTAAATAGTTGATGTAGTCCCCTATGACGTGCACCCAGTAGTTGATATAGGCCTCTCTATAGTAGCCCAGTAATTGATAAGGTCATCTCTATAGTTCACCCAGTAACTGATATAAGCCCTCTATAGTGCCCACAGTAGTTGATATAGGCTTCTCTATAGTACTCCAGTAATTGATAAGGTCATCTCTATAGTTCACCCAGTAACTGATATAAGCCCTCTATAGTGCCCTAGTGGTTGATATAGGTCCCCCTTTAGAGCCCTAATAATTGATATAGTCCCCAATGAAGTGCCCCCATTAGTTGATAATAGGCCCCTCTATAGTGCCCCAGTAGTTTATATAGGCCCCTATATAATTCCTGCAGTAGTTGATACAAACCCCTCTATAGTGCTCTAGAACTTAATGTAGACCCCTCTATACAGCCCCAATAGTTGATATAGTAGGCCCCTATATAGTGCTCCCAGTAGTTGATATAGGTCCCAGTAGTTGATATATCCACTATTATTTGGTGTCTTGATGCACTTTCTGTATAACAATGGTGTTTTAAATACACTATTTCAAAGGGTTTTCAATGGCTTTGTTGCCTTTCATGATGAGGTAACACACTACATTGGCTCACAGAGACTGATTAAAGTAGTTGTCAGGGTTCAGAACCCAGACATATCCCCATTTTTACCCAGGCAGCCCCCCTGACTTGAGCATCAGAGCAGTTCATGCTTCGATGCTCTCCTTTGCACTGCGCAGAAGTCCGGAGTGATGAACCGGGCTCTAAATAGGGCTGCCAGGCGGAGGCCTCCGCCCAGTAGTGAGCCTGGTGACGTCACTGGCACTGATGGGCGGGCTTTAGCGCTGCCCTAGTCTATAAAACAGCTAGGGCAGCATTAAAACTGGCCCATCAGATCCGGTGACATTACCGAACACACTGCTGGGTGGAAGCCTCCGTCTGGCAGTGTGTTATGGTAACTAAAAGAGCCCTTGCCCTGCGTGATTCTGTGCAGGGCAAGGGAGAGCATCAGAGCATGAAATGCTCCGATGCTAACATCAGGGGGGCTGCCTGGGTGAAATTATAGGTATGTTTGGGTTCAACTCTGAACTTGGACAACCCCTTTAAGAATGGATGCATCTGTATTCCACTCTATAGTGCCCCAGTAGTTGATATAGGCTCCTCTATAGTGCCCCTAGTAGTTGATATAGGCTCTTATATACTGTAGTGCACCCAATAGTGGATATGGGCCCCTCTATAGTGCCCCCAGTATTTATAATGCCCCCAGAAGTGAAAATAAAAAATAAATAAAAATACTCACCTGAGTCCTGCCCCTTGCTTCAATCTGTGAAGTAGGCCAAAGGCCTCGTCTGGTCTGAAGCGTGTGTTCCAACTTTCCAGCATTACAGCGCAGATGGCCGCTATAGCACTGAGCCCCTAAGGAACTGGTGTAGAGGATAGGTGTCATAGTGGCCTTGCTGAAGTGTTTGTGTCACAGTGTACTCCCTCAGGCTGTTGCCCCAGGGGATTAGTGCAATAGAAATGTAGTTTTGAAGAATGAGGCCATAAGTAAATGTATAACAGTCTATTTTAGTAAGTGCAAAGTCTAACTTCAGCAACATTCGATTTCAGCTGATTCCAAGTGTAATTTCTGCACCAGTAAAGAATATGGACTGGAGAAGGTTGGATGGCTGGAGTTTAGCATTCGTGAGTGTAGATGTCCACTATCAAGTTAAAACTTTACTTTACTTGTAACTGGCCTAGTGTTAGTCTAGGTGATTCATGTCTTAGCCATAGTCCCTCATCTCACAGCAGGTGTTCAAATGTTCGTTCTGCTGGCTGACTTCTCAAGGATTTACTTGAAGACATATTCTGTTCTCTATGGAGACTCTCCAACAGGAGAAGAAGCACTGCACTGTGCTTCCTCTCCTCTCTGTGTCTGCACAGGGACTCTCCCTCCTGGCAGGAAGCAGGTCCAGCTCACTCCTACCAAGAGGGGAGGAACAGGGTGGTCATCTCCTTTTCTGCAACCTTTTTGCTTTGGGGCCCAGGGTGGGCCACCCAGACAGTGGACCATCTTGCATTTGCCAGAATTGCCAAAAGAGCCGTCGGCCCTGATTAGATAGATAGATAGAGTGATATACTATGTCATTATATTAACCATATCCTATAAAAATTTAGTTGTTATAATATAGAGGGTAATGAGAGTGAATTTGAGCAGTGAAGGAAAGCTTTCCTTCTAAAATTTCATTTCAGATGAGATGTAAACTGTATCTGCTCTCCAGATGTCACCCATGAAAGTCGCTGAGTCAGATTTTGCTCTATAATGATAGATGATCTCATCTATAATGGACTATATTATGACTTCTGAAACATCCAGAGGAACATGCAGGTTGCTTTCCCTTGATATACGTAACTCAATGCTGTTAAAGCAGTCTGACACAATTCTAGATTTATGTCTCCTTTCATGCATCCACAAACCTTTGTATCTGAAAAACTAGACATGTAAATTCTGACAAAGCTACAATGGCATTATTACGTGAATGTAGAAACACTAACTGTACTATTGTAGTGCTGTTGCACAAACACAAGGTCAGTTTTGTACTGATAAACATCCATAGTATGTTTCTATAATATTACAGAAGTAAATGGAAAAAGTATATCATCTATATTGCATCAGTGTTATAGATGAGTAAACCTGATAGGCTTACTACAAGAGAAGAAATTTAGCTATATGTGACAGCCAGCTTAAAAATGTGCAATATACATACAATACCTAAGACATTCAGTCCTGCTATACCCGCAGCCTGAGCTTGGCGCCTCATTTCTCCCAGCAGGGATAGCATTCACCTCTTCTGCCATGATTCTCACTCTGTTGGGTTCGGCCACCAGTCTGCGCTACTCTGTCCATTCCACATAGGCTCATGCCTCACTGCTCATAGATAGATATACTGTAGATATACTGAGTGAGGAGGGCACACAAATTTTGGGTCTGATATGAGGTCTGCAGGGATCTGATGATTTTGGGGAACACATGAATTTGGGGGTCTGATCTGAGGTCTTCAAGGATCTGAGGGAAGGTGGTGTGGGGGCCATTTACATTTTGGGGTCTGATCTGAGGTCTGAAGAGATCTGAGGGAAAGGAGTCTGCTAGGATCTGATGATTTATGGGGCCACTTGAATTTGGGTTCTGATCTGAAATATGATTTAAGGGATGGTGGAGGTTATAGGGAGCCACATTGATCTGAGGTCTGCATTTGAAGAGTAACAAAACTATTGTATACATTTTTGTCAACCTGTCTCTAATGCACTAATAACACTTTTTGTAATATACTTTATTAATGTTTTTTGCATTTTATTACACTTTTGCCTTCCTAAAGTGAACGTTTCGCTGTGCGCTTAAAATTTACTTTGCTCTAGGTAGCGAAAAGTGTAATAAAAATACAAAATACATTAATAAACTATATTCCAAAAAGTGTTATTAAGGCATCCGGAATTCTTAAAAGAAGGGGTTCGGGTTGTCCCTTATGAGATAAACGTGATCAAACAATTTGGACAGATTTCAGGTTTTGAGGTTAACTGGACTAAATTAGTTCTTCTCCCTTTGAAAAGAACCCCTCGGCAGGGGGTGGCCGAGCTGAGGGTCCTCTCAACCACAGATACAATAGAATATTTGGGAATCAGGATAAGTACTGCTACCCAGGATTATTGCAAATTAAATATAAAGGGTAAAATGCGAGTGTGGCAAAAACTCAATCTGGCCAAAGCAGATAGAATAGCATTGAGAAAAAAGATTTTATTACCGCAAATATTATATAAAATTGCGCCATGACCAATATTGATAGAGAACACCTTATTTAATCAATTTGAACGCCTCTTCAATGACCTTATCTGGGGCCTCTCTAGAATGTGTATAAAGCAGAAGTACCTCTGGCTTTCCCATGAAGATGGGGGCCTATCTGTGCCCTTTTTGCAGGGTTATTATTTAGCGGCTCAGATACAGTGGTTGATGAGGAACTCAGACCCGATTAATCAATATACTGAGTATGTAGAATGTCATGGTAACTTCTTTAGTATATTGGAGACCGGGTATATGGGAATAAGAGGTAAGAAATGCCTCTTTTGCCGCACTGCGCATTTGGTTTGGATGAAGCTTAAAAAACTACTGGAGTTTTGTTGTGCCATGAAATTCACACCTTTATGGCACAATGATAACATCAGAGAGTTCATGTTAATCGAAGATTATAGATATTGGGAAATAAAAGGTATTACACTGGTGGAACATATATTCACTAATGGTCATCTTAAAAAAATGGACGACCTAACAGGGGAACAAGTAAGTACCCTTCTCACTATGTTTAGATATAATCAAATAAAGCATGCTTTTTTATGCACGATAGATAAAAAATATTTACAAGTTAAGGCCCATGATTTTATGGATTTCTGTTACACAGTCAAGGATGGTAGGGTATCCACTGCATAAATTTATAGAATAGTTAGGAGGAGCTATATGCTTAGTTGATGACTTGATCACCAATATTTTGGAATTTATATAAACAGGGTAGTAATGGTGATTTTTAGTTAAAACTTAACTTTTAATTATTTAGGTAGAATACAGTCCCTAATTGCTATGATTGGATTCAAAGAAAAAGTGCATAATAACACAAGGGATACAAAAATGCTTGGTGCACGGCGGCACCTTTAGGTTCAAAATAAATTAGTGCATGGCGGCACCTTAAGTAACCAGTGGTCCTACCGTTTCAGCCACGGTCCTCTGGTCTTCAAAGATGTCCAATGCAGGAAGGTTTGCTGTGAAAAAGAGCGAATGGGGCCCGGCGGGGGTGTTAATGGGTTGAGAGTACCTAGACAGCCCTAATATATGGGTGCTATCTCGGCCCTAGCATCCTATTTATGGAGCACCCGTTCTAATAAGAACGACCCCGCCCCGCAAAAGGGCAAGGTTCCGGACGGGGTCGTTCTTATTAGAACGGGTGCTCCGTAAATAGGATGCTAGGGCCGAGATAGCACCCATATATTAGGGCTGTCTAGGTACTCTCAACCCATTAACACCCCCGCAGGGCCCCATTCGCTCTTTTTCACAGCAAACCTTCCTGCATTGGACATCTTTGAAGACCAGAGGACCGTGGCTGAAACGGTAGGACCACTGGTTACTTAAGGTGCCGCCGTGCACTAATTTATTTTGAACCTAAAGGTGCCGCCGTGCACCAAGCATTTTTGTATCCCTTGTATATAAATTTATAGAAAACTAATAAAAAGTTTAGCTAATGTTACTAAATTTAAGAGTGAAATAAGGTGGGCACAAGAACCTGGTATGAATAGTATTATTAATTGGAAGCAAATTTATAGAAATATTAAGAAATCTTCATTATTGAACAACTATAGGCTAGTACAATTTAATATACTCCATCGCCTATATTACTATCCAACTATGTTGCGTAGGATTTATGAAAACCCTAATTATAATTGCCGAAAATATAAAACTGAATCAGCAGACTATCTACATATGATTTGGGTATGCCCGGTGATTCGCGTTTTTTTAGGGGCAAGGTATTTGAGGCACTTGAACATAAAACTACGCTTAGACCGATATTTAATGTAGAAAGTGCAATACTCAGAGTTGTTCAACCTTCTATTAATTACTGTACATGTGAGAATCTTCTATGGTCGAAAGTATTACTACTAGCTAGACTTATCATAGTTAGAGTTTAGGGGTCAGAGCGATACCCCAGTTTCTCGGAGTGGTTCTCCCTGGTCGGTAGAGTCAAGATCTATGAGAGGTTCGCCTCTCAGAGTTCACAGCAAATAGAGAAATGGGAAAACCGGTGTTGTGTTTTTTCTCTTTTTTCTTCTTTCTGAGGCCAGAACCTCTCGAGACAATGAAGGGGGGGGGGGGGGGGGGGGGGGGGGGTATACATAAATGTATTGTGATACGTAATATAATAAGAAATATGGTAATATTACTATTGTGTATTGATTTTACTGTACTTGTGCACCCAAAAGGGGGTCAATTATATACTACCCTGGAGGGTATTACTTTTTTTGTTTTATGCTTGTTTCTATTTTGTATAAAAAAAACAAAAAACAATAAAGGTTAAATTTAAATAAATAAATAAAAAACGCATCAGGAATAGGTTAACAAAAATGTACACAAAAGTTTATTTAGTCTTTAAGCGAAGGGCCATGTGCCCTAATGTAAAATCTGTAACAGGCCCCATGAGCAGTGTGCAATTTATTAATACTGATGTCTTCTTATACAGCAGAAGGGGTAGTACACCCCTGGCCAGTGACGTCTGCGCAGATGATCTGAACCAAATAGAGAAGAAAAGGAATGTGAGCAACAGAAAACAGTGGAGACGTTACCTGTAAGTCAATGGGTTTACATTTGGTATACCTGTGACTGCTTCTTATAAAATATGTTGAAATCTATTTATTAGTAAGTAGGGTCATTTTGAATTGATTTGGGGTGGAATGGGGGGGGGGGGTGCGGTGCCAATTTGCCTGCTCTGCCTAGGGCACCAAAATACCTCGTTCTGGCACTGCTCCTTACTACAGATATAGAGGACAGGAGACCAAGCCACAGGAAGCATTGAATATAGAGTTTACTCCGCGCTCCCTGGAAACCTTCTGCAGGTACTGGTTCTTCCTATGTTCTCAACCCCTACAACGTCCTTCACCAAGTGTCCTCCTTTTTTAAATCAAAGTATGATCACCCTATGTATAGAGGTTAAAGGGTGAAGACTAGGGGAGCCATTTATGATTACTAGGCCTAGAGAATGAAGTGGCATTGTGCAGCACCTATTGGGTGCTATGTTTTCAGAGAATGAGAAGGCAGGGCACAGTAAAACAGCATCCCTGTCATCTATATGGGTCCAGATATCACCAACAGCAAGCTTCACACTCCAGCATCTACATGAATAGTATGCAGCTGCAAACTCTGCAAGGACATCCAGGAACATCCTTGCAGTTATATGTTCATCTGGACATTTAAAGTCTTTTGGCATTTGGCAAGAGTTCATAGGAGTTGTCCTCTATTTTAGAAATGATAGCCCATTCTCTAAAAAGGCCATCAATATTAGTGATGAGCGGCAATTTTCGTTTTCGCAAAATTTCACGAATTGTTCGCATAATATTTTCAATAAATTATCAAATTCTAGAATTCGTGATCTCCAGTCAATTTTTTTGCGATTGCGCAAATCGGCACTAATGATGCTCAGATTTTTTGCGCAATACATGCAACTTCACATTTTATCAGGTCTGAGTAGATATTACTGATTGGTGCACTAAGTATTGTTGTGACATCACAGCACTATGTCTGTAGCATGTATGTATGGACAGCAGAGAAACAGTAAGTCCTATCACACTACCTAACACCCTGCACTGGAACCAGCTACACTATATCACTATCTAACCTACACTGACTATCTCCCACTAACTATCTGTATTATATATACACTCACCTAAAGAATTATTAGGAACACCATACTAATACGATGTTGGACCCCCTTTTGCCTTCAGAACTGCCTTAATTCTACGTGGCATTGATTCAACAAGGTGCTGATAGCATTCTTTAGAAATGTTGGCCCATATTGATAGGATAGCATCTTGCAGTTGATGGAGATTTGAGGGATGCACATCCAGGGCACGAAGCTCCCTTTCCACCACATCCCAAAGATGCTCTATTGGGTTGAGATCTGGTGACTGTGGGGGGCATTTTAGTACAGTGAACTCATTGTAAGGTTCAAGAAACCTATTTGAAATGATTCGAGCTTTGTGACATGGTGCATTATCCTGCTGGAAGTAGCAATCAGATGATGGATACATGTTCTCATTCTGTTTACGCCAAATTCGGACTCTACCATTTGAATGTCTCATCAGAAATCGAGACTCATCAGACCAGGCAACATTTTTCCAGTCTTCAACAGTCCAATTTTGGTGAGCTCATGCAAATTGTAGCCTCTTTTTCCTATTTGTAGTGGAGATGAGTGGTACCCGGTGGGGTCTTCTGCTGTTGTAGCCCATCCGCCTCAAGGTTGTGCGTGTTGTGGCTTCACAAATGCTTTGCTGCATACCTCGGTTGTAACGAGTGGTTATTTCAGTCAACGTTGCTCTTCTATCTGCTTGAATCAGTCGGCCCATTCTCCTCTGACCTCTAGCATCCACAAGGCATTTTCGCCCACAGGACTGCCGCATACTGAATGTTTTTCCCTTTTCACACCATCCTTTGTAAACCCTAGAAATAGTTGTGCGTGAAAATCCCAGTAACTGAGCAGATTGTGAAATACTCAGACCAGCCCGTCTGGCACCAACAACCATGCCACACTCAAAATTGCTTAAATCACCTTTCTTTCCCATTCTGACATTCAGTTTGGAGTTCAGGAGATTATCTTGACCAGGACCACACCCCTAAATGCATTGAAGCAACTGCCATGTGATTGGTTGACTAGATAATTGCATTAATGAGAAATAGAA